>NC_137190.1:14749763-14762263 GCF_960531495.2 Zeus faber | reverse complement strand
TAGACATCCTTCACACAAACTTATGGACACAAGGGCAGTTTAAAGTTTGCCTGAAATAAAAAAACAAACTAAATAGTCATTAAAAAAGTAACTGCGCCGTAAGAAAACTCTTCTCATCCAAAGACAAAGCATGATCTCATCTTGTTGAGAAAGAGCCTTGCCTTCCAAGACAAACTGGAAAACATGGGAATTCGGTGTGGACTCCATGGTTTTATTAGAAATGTAAAAGATTAATATCATTAGAAAGCTCTGGCTGATGTGGCAACTTTAAACCCATTGAAATACAGCAATTGTGGCCTCCATTACAGCATTTAATTATAGGGATAATGTAGGATACATTATATGTGACTATATGGCATCATATATTACACACAACACTGTGACGTAGAATGTGAATTCATTTAAATATCAAATATCCAACTACAGGGATTATTTATTTTAAAACAAGAACATGGTAAAGGCTGATGGGCTGATAAAGGCTTGCGAGAACAATGGATGTATAATTTTAAAGAAAGAATAAAAGCAGATAGAATAAGGGGAGGAAATTGTATGGGAACATTATCTTCAAGTTTTATTGAGGCAATCCTATTATCCTTTAATACGTGTGTGTGTGTCTGTGTGCGTGCGTGTGTGTGTGTGTGTCATCATAAACACAACCATTAGCGTGCTTGTATATGTGTGCAGTGAATGCAAATGACTTGGTACAAGTTGTTGCAGGGGAGAGTATTTATACGTTGTATTTATATGTGTGCAGAATGATATGAAAAATACGTTTATTTTTCTACATATGTGTGTATTAACAATGTATGTGTGTAGTATGTGTGGTGTGTTTTTGAGCTGGCGTGGTCGTAAACATGAATTGCGACTACTGTATATGGCATCATATATTACACACAACACTGTACGATGCAGAATCTGAATCGCACACAACACTGTATGATGCAGAATCTGAATTCATTTAAAACAGAAAGCAAAACATGAAAATACCCAACTACAGGGATTATTAATTTCAAAATAAGAACATAATAATGATGGATAGGCTGATAAAGGTTCGCAAGAACAAGGTATAATGTATCTAATGTATGTATGATGTATAATTTTAAAGAAAGAATAAAGGCAGACAGAGTAATAGGGGAGCAAATTGTATTGGAACATTATCTTCAAGTTTTATTAAGGCAAACCTATTATCGTTTTATAAGTGTGTGTGTGTGTGTGTGTGTGTGTGTGTGTGCATGCGCTTAAGTTTGTCATCATAAACACACACATTAGAGTACTTGTATATGTGTGCAGTGAATGCAAATGACTTGGTACAAGTTGTCGTCGGGGAGAGTATTTATACATTGTATTTATATGTGTGCAGACTGATGAAAAAACATTAATTTTTCTATGTTTGTGTGTGTGTGTGTATTATCAATGTATGTGTATAGTCTGAGGTGTGTTTTTGAACTTGAGCGGATGTTGATGTGTGAATAGTTGATTGTGTGTGTGTGTGTGTGTGTGTGTGTGTGTGTGTGTGTGTGTGTGTGTGTGTGTGTGTGTGTGTGTGTGTGTGTGTGCGCGTGCGTGCGTGTATGTGTGTGTGTGTGTGTGTGTTTCGGGTATCTTTTGCCAGACGGCTGTCTCCCAGCATTGGTGTTCCCCTGCAGTGTGTGTGTATGGTTGTTGACAGTGTGGACGGTAATGTGTGATAGATCGCACTTCGGGGACCCCATAATCACATCAGCCTAACCTAGTCTATCAGCTGGGCACACTGGGATACCCTTCACTCCTCCTTTAATCTGCTCCATCTAGCTCTTCACTTCTCCCCTGCTCTCTTTCTCTACCTCCCCCACTCCCTCTCCTCATTTAATTCTATGCTGTTTATTTCTGTCTTTGCATTTGATGTCATTTCATTCATTGAATGTATGTAGTTTATTTCACTTCTTTCTTTCTCTCTTTATTTGTAATTCCTTCATCCATTGTTCCTTCATTGTTCCCACCTTTTCTTTTCCTTTAAGTCTAAACTAATGGTGGCTTGCTTTTCATTTTTTTTTAACTTTCTTACAGTAAACCCTTCACAGAGTTGGTGAGAGAGAGCAAAGAGATAGACAAACTGCTGCCAAGGTTAAGTAGCCTATCCCATAATAGGTGCTGCTGTGCTCATGTCATGTGCGTATGTGTGTGTGTGTGTGTGTCTTAAAACAGACGTGTGGGGTCGAGGTTGCTTTGCCGGCCCCGGGCCCCCGACAGCGTAGTGCACACGGCAAATGGCCCCTAGCCTTGCTAGTGCCGCTAGCCCTGCGATCCATCATACCATATGTTCTCAATGGGGAAGCTAACGCTAATGACTGATGAGTTGATGGGAACGGGAGGGTGGATGAAGTGGAGGGAAGATTGGGGAATGAGCGGGATATGGGGATGACAAAAAGGGGGAGAGGATGAGAGCAGAGGGAGACCGAGAGGAGAAAAAGAAGGAGTTCCATAGGAAAGAGGATGATGGAGGAGGAGAGGAGGATGAAGAGGGGTGGGGGGAGGAGGAAGCAGAGGATGGGAGCATGTGCACTCCCTGGGACACCTCCTCAAATGAAGGATGGCCCCACCGCCTGCTCAGGTGGAAGTGAGGCGGGAGGAGATGGAGGAGGAGGAGAAAGGACGGAGAGAGGAAACGAGTCATTACATCCGCGTGTCTCTGTAGGACGCTTGAGATTAAAACATTTCACTGATGCTGTGATAATGGTCTGAATGGATCAGTTGTGTAAAAAGCTCGGAAAGCACATCTGCGCTGGGGAATAGAGACAACCTGCTTTTATTGTATCCTACCGGTGACACCGAGTCGTGCCCACGTGCGGTTTCATGCTGTGGGGCGCAGAGCCACTACTAGCGCGAAGTATCCCAAAACGGTACAAAAACATAATATTTAATGGACCTTGCTTGCTTTAAGAACATATATTATAAAAAAAAACAATAATAAAGCATCAAACAAAGTAAGCATTAGTTCAAAATATACATTTATTGACTTTCTATTTTTAATTTAATTTATTTGTATTTTTTTTTTTGTATTGTGTATACATTTATTTGGAATTAATCTTAATTTCATCATCATCGGTCGGCAGTCAACGGGCCGCAGGTTGGACACCACAGGCGTGGAGGCTCCATACAGCGCTAAAAAGGAGTATATTTTATGAGTTTACATTAGAAAATAATAAAATAATTAGGAAATACATTTTACTTTGTATTTCTGTTTGGTTATGAGCAGGCATGTGTGTGCGTGTGTGTGTGTGCGCGCGTGTGTGTGTGCGTGTGTGCGTGTGCTGTGTGAGTCGGAGGAGGACGCGCTCTAATGGAGCTTCTATAGGACCGTCCATATGGAGCTATTGTTTATGTGTGATGAATAGAGGCCACGTGTCTCCCTGGCACTCGGCGCTGAAACGCACCCTGCCGGGAGCACCCTGTTGATCCCGTGCACGTGTGCGGCGGCTCTGTGATCCATCGACACATGTGTATTAGTATGTCTTTGTTTGGGCCCGTGTGACTGCGCGCGTGTGCTGGCGTGCGCGGACGAGAACGAGTGTGTGTTCGGGGTCCTGCTGTGCACTTGGCAGTGCCCTCAATGGTGCCATCCTGAGCCCATTTCATCATCATCTGCCACAACGATGAAGTCTAATGACACACAAGTACACGCGCGCGCACACACACACACACACACACACACACACACACACACACACACACACACACACACACACACACACACACACACACACACACACACACACACACACACACACACACACACAGTCCCATCTGTGCCTTGGTGTCCTGTGTGACACCACAGGAGAGGAAGAAGGGAAGACGACCCCAAAAGAGTTCCTGTGCCTCTTTCTTCCGACTACATTGTTCTGTTCTTTTTTTCCTCTTTTTATCCTGCCCTCATGTCTATTCTCCCCGTTTTAACCGCAGTCAACTTCCTGAGAGAGGTTTTGCCGCTCGATCACGGAGACGAAAGGAACCGTTATCTTTACACTCCACCGCACTGCAACCGATACTCTGGTCTTGGCATTTACGTGCGCCCGTGCGTACGTTGATCACCTTGAGTCCGCGCGTGTGTCCTGCCGCTCCCCGCATCACCGCAGCACGCCAGTTTGTCGTCCACGACTCGTCCTCCGCAGCACTGGGCTCTGTGGCCGTCGTGCAGGACCCCGCCGCAGCAGACCTGGCCCCCGCGCAGGGAGTAGGGACCCCCCCCGCAGCAGCCGTCACCCGGCCCCACGGAGACGCGCCCCCCGGAGGGGTCAGGACAACAGTGAGCGCCTGGAGGGAAAAGCGCAAATCAATCAGCGATACAGTGGAGGAGAGAACGGAACGGAAAGTTCTCCAAGGGCTGGAGGGGGGCGGTAAAAATAAAACCCCTACAAATCAGTCAAATCGCTGTGGCTACATTTAAAACAATGAAAAAGAAAAATGCACACAAAACAATTCATCATAACTGTATTTTTGGATATTATCCTCTCATTTGTTTGACATTGCTTCTGCATAGCCCTGTGTTTGTCATATATTTTCTGTTCTTAATTACTTTTAGCCATCAGGCATTTCTCACATAATAAACAACATTTTGAAACTTCGCCAACTAATCAATTTGATGTTTTTCCACTTGGTGCTGTGTTTACGGACCAAATCTTAACAGACTATTTAAAAATGTGCAATATTTTAAATAATATTACATAATAATTTATACATTTTTATGGTTGAGACAGCAATGGGCGGGACTACAGAGACTTTTTTTAAATTGTTTATTAGTAACGTATTATCTTATGGTATCTCTTAGGGGCCAATATACATTGATATGCGGGAGCCACAGACTGCCAGTCGAATAGCCATGTTATACTGGGATTCAAAAGATTGCACTGATTGTTTGGAAACTCACCGCTGCCCACAGCAACATAGTACCCTCCACAGCAGCGGTGGTGGGGGAGGGAGGGGAAGAGCTTCCCTCCACAGCAGATGCAGTGGGCGGAGTCACAGCTCAGGTACCGCCCCTCACAACATTGGTGGTGTGGCTGCCTGGTGTACAGCACCCCGCCGCAGCACACCTGCTCCACACATACAAGCGCACACACACACACACACACACAATCAGCAACAACATTAAAACCACCACTACTAACCAGTAATACTGTGTAGCTCCCCCTCATGTCGCCAAAACAGCTCCGACCCATTGAGGCATCGACTCCACAAGACCTCTGAAGGTGTCGTGTTGTATCTGGCACTAAAACGTGAGCAGCAGATCCTTTAAGTCCTGTAAGTTGCGAGGTGGGGCCCCCATGGATCGGCTTGTTGTTCCAGCACATCCCATAGATGCTTCATCAGACCCTAACCCGGCCATCCACATGATGTCGAAGAAAACGTGAATCATCAGACCAGGCCACCTTCTTCCATTGCTCCATGGTCCAGTTCTGACACTCACAAGGCCATTGTAGGTGCTTTCTGCAGTGGACAGGCATCAGCATGGGCACTCTGACAGGTCTGCAGCTACACAGCCCCGTACACAGCAAGCTACCATGCACTGTGTGTTCTGACACCTTTTTATCATAACCAGCATGAACTTTTTCAGCAATCTGTGCTACAGTAGCTCTTTTCTGGGATTGGACCAGACAGGCTAGACTTCACTCCCCACGCGCATCATTGGGCCCATGGGCGGCCATGACCCTGTCACCAGTTCACCGGTTGTCCCTCCTTGGACCACTTCTGGTAGGTACTGACCACTGCATACCGGGAACACCCCACAAGACCTACTGTTTTGGAGATGCTCTGACCCAGTCGTCTAGCCATCACAATATGGTCCTTGTCAAAGTCGTTAAAATCCTTACGCTTGCCCATTTTTCCTGCTTCCAACACATCAACTTCAAGAACTGACTGTTCACTTGCTGCCTAATATATCCCACCCCTTGACAGGTGCCACTGGAACGAGACGAGCAATGTTATTCACTTCACCTGTCAGTGGTTTTAATGTTGTGGCTGATCGGTGTATACTGTATTTTTCCTGTGTTTATATTGATGTGCATTAAAATTATATATTAACACTTGTATAAACAATAAATATTTGGTTATGTGCAAACATCACATAAACAAATCAAAACTGCTATATGCACACTGCTTAGGCGGCTGTGTTTCCACGCGCACTTAATGCCTCGTGCACTTCAGTCGTTGTGCTTTTGTGTGTGTGGCGCGACACGGGCGCGGCGGGGGTAGACGTATGGCGGGAGGGTGCGCTGTGCCAACTTGGCCGACATTCAAAGACACGAGGGTGCCAGCAAATGCAGACGACAAGTTAATCTGTTTAAAGAAAACAATCCTTTCGAGGAAGGCCACGCTTCCCGTATAAATAATAGACGCTCTGATGAGCAAACGTGCGCGTGAAAAGTGTTTATTTATTTGTGGTGTTTTTGGTGAGTGATTCTGTTTTATTGTGTCCGTGTCCATGTATTTCTCCATCTGTGTGTGTATGTATGTGTGTTGCATGTGCCTGAGCTGTGGCTGATACCAGAGTCATGAGGGAATACACCCAACAATGTACGCTCCTCTTCATATCACAAGTCTTCGGGTCTTCGATATGAAAGGCTTGAAAATCACTTTGGTAAAGGGCAGAAACCCACAAATATTGCTCTGAATGTAATAACCACAGAGTGTCTCCTGACCTGTGTGTCGGGCTGGAAGCATGACATCCCGCACACATGGTGGGAGACGGGACACTGCAGGTAAGAGCACCGGACCTCCTCCTCTCCTCTCCCTCCTAACTTCTCCCCACCCGGGGGCGTCGCCCCCGCGGAGCTCCCTCCACAGGGTCTGAGAGTCTGTCTGAGGACCTCGTAGCCCAGCATGATCCCACTGGGTCGGCCTGGGCCGGACCACACCAACTTCACTGCCCTGAGTGGGAGCAGAGTGGACGATAACAATGTGTGATTGATGGTCAATACTGTTGTTTCCAGTTCATAGATTAATTCACTTTTTCAGTATTGTTCTGACATATTTTTGACAATGTATTCTGAGGTTTATTTCAGAAAGAGTTATTTAATAACCAGATATACATAATCTGCACATACACACAAACACACACATGTTACGATCATGATGTATCGGTTGAAGATTAATCTCCATGCAATAATTGGGTTTTTTGTCTTTCCTGGGAGTTTTCTGTTACTATCATAACAAAGGTTTAGAATAATGTAATAAGAAATATCCACCTTGTGAAAAAGACATATTTATTAAAACTGCATTTATTTGTTGCACTTTCCTTTAAAAATCAATAATAATCATCAATCATTGTGATCAGGAGATTATGTAATAATTGTGACAGCTCTCCACACACACACACACACACACACACACACACACACACACACACACACACACACACACACACACACACACACACACACACACACACACACACACACACACACACACACACACACACAGCGTTTGCCAGTGGTTGCCAAAGGTGAGTTACTGTGTCAGGGTGTGTGTGCGTCTGTGTGTTTTTGATACACTTCACATATTGATTTTGCTCTTTTTCATGTCTGACGGCTTTCGTGAGGCGGGGAGCTGTGTCGTAAGACACAGTTACCAGTCTGCCCGACAGACACACAGCCCACAAATCACCTCTTCCTTGCTGATTTGCGGCAGTGCAGGTAAGGGGCAGGTTTAGGAAGTACATTAATATTTTTAACACGATCACCTAAGTACATTTATTGCTGCAAATGACATAATCCTTTATTATAATTTCCCATTCACTCATTGAACAAAGCAATGAATGCTACTAATGTGTACATTAATGTTAAAAAATGCCTGTGCGTGGCATACTGTGATACGCACACACACACACACACACACACACACACACACACACACACACACACACACACACACACACACACACACACACACACACACACACACACACAAATGCACACCACTGCTAATGGCTTACTGTAGGCCAGTAGAATCTACTGGACAGAAAGAGGATGTGTCCGTGTGTGTGTGTGTGTGTGTGTGTGTGTGTGTGTGTGTGTGTGTGTGTGTGTGTGTGTGTGTGTGTGTGTGTGTGTGTGTGTGTGTGTGTCCGTGCAGTTTACACATGTACCTGGAGCTGAGCACCTGAGCACGTGGGGCGGCCAGGTCAGCAGGCGTGTCCTCAACTGTGGTTGTCTGAGTCGTATTACTCCTCAGGCATGCGTACACAGTGCACACCTCAACCTGAGACACAACAAAAAGTATTTCTGCACACTGATCAGTTGTACGAATAACAGCCTTTTTTCAGAAAGCGCGAAACGCATCAGCACATCTCCAGTAAAAGTTTCCCTCCCTTTTGTCCTCCAAATATCATTGGAAAATACCAAGTTGCCAGTGTATTGAAAGATTTATTTATTTTTAGTGCACGTTCACTGAGCTTTTACTGAAATGTCTTAAATCCTTAGTGAGATTCTTTATACTGCTCAAGTTGTAAAGTTTTCTTTTGTTTTATGGTTGTGTGTGTGTGTGTGCGCGCGCACGTGTGTACCTGCACATTGTAGACGGTGAATGGCAGCAGTTCTGCCAGCAGGTATGACCCTGAGCTGTTGACTGCGTTACCGTGGAGCCGGTCGTTAACAAAGACATTGTAACCGGTAACGGCCCCGTTTGACCGCTGAGGAGGGGACCAGAGGACTCGCACCGCGCTGCTGTTTACCGGAACCACCTCCGGGGGGGCCATGCCTTCCGGCGCTGCACGTGCACACACACACAGAGACGCAAACTGTCAACATTTCACAGACATTTCTCTGTGTTTGTGAGAAAGTGCGAGAGCACATGTATGTGAGTGTGTGTGATTTGTAGTAGTTTGTGATTTACCTGTGTGTGTGGATGTGCGTGTGTGTACCCCTGCAGCACTACATTGATAATGCCATCGAGGACTAATCAAATGTAGAGTTAGGTTTAGTTAAGTGCATTGGGAGCAAATAGATTGGACTAACATTCTTTAGATAAGTGGAATTTTCACTGGACCACATATATTCATATGATTTCTTTATCCTCTTCCCTCCCCGTTTGTGGCATTTCTTTCTGCTAAAAAGTCAAAACTGTGAAACTCTTTTTAAAACGAACCCCACTCTACCCTTTAACTGCTTTCTACGTCTTCTTTTTATAAAATTGCATCTCAGAATACTATAATGTGTCAGGTCTGCCCATGTAAGACCAATTATTCTCATAGTCATTTACTCAAATTCTCACTCATCCATCTCACAACGATCCAAATACGTTTTACACGTCACGTTCAACGGTTATAAAACGTAGACAGACCAACACGAGGTGATTCTGTTTCCTGGTGAGATGGAGATGAGGATGGAGAGAGAGAGAGAGAGAAACGCGGTGGCGCTGGGAGAAGCGACAATGAGACTAAAGCAATCACACGGAGCCATAAAGAGGTTCCCAGCGGAGGAGGGGCCTCCGACAGACAGCGGGACAGAGAGGGAACACAGATGAGTGCGAGCTACCGTCCACTGTGAAAATGCACTCAGCTAAGAGAAGTTAACCCAATTCATTTGCTGCCAATACACTTACCCAAACCCAACCTACTGTGCTACTTCATTTCATTTACTTCTAGATGGCAATATGCAACACTGCACACAGACAAAAAAAACAACACACTTATATGCACGTGCACAAAGCTCACACACCCACCCACACGCATAAATACTTGCTTTCCAATTAGCCTCTGCCTTGGCATAGCCCCTTTGACGGGAGGCAAGAGTAACAGGTTGGTCGGGTTGAGAAGCAATAGATAAAATATACTGTATTTGGATGTGTGTGTGTGTGTGTGTGTGTGTGCTCTTACAGCTGTAAAATAATGAAATTACCTTCAAAGCCCTCTCTGTTAAACGAGCCGTGCTTTGCCTTTAGCACCTAATGATTTTCTAATGTTTTTAATGCACTTTTTATTATACTGTTCAGATTAGAGAGATGGAGTGTGTCAGAGAGTGAGAGAGAGAGTGAGAGAGCGAGAGTAAGAAAGAGAGAGAGAGAGAGAGAGAGAGAGAGACGGATAGAAAGGGGGGAACAGGAAAAGAGAGGTAGGCGTTGGAAGAGAGGGTGAGAGATTCATGCAGAGATGCCGTAAAGAAATGTGTATGTTCTATATTGATATCTACCATAACATTAATAACAATTGTAATAATTCTTATTGTTAGTAGTATTTTTATTAACCATAATAATATATATAATACTAGTACTAATAGATGTATTATATAAAAACCCCCACATTAACATGCAAAATGTGTGTGTGCGTGTGTGTGTGTGTGTGTGTGTGTGTGTGTGTGTGTGTATGTGTGTGTGTGTGTGTGGGGAGAAGTGGTCACAATTATGTTTTGCGAACAAGCGCAAACATCTATATTGATCTGATGCATCACTACATGGTGCACTTAACACCAAGTCACACACACAAACCCGCACACAAAGACAGCCACCTCCAGGGTGTCTGCAGGTATCACAGTTCAATCGAGTACTTTTTAAGACATATTTTAACAAATGTCGTCTTTGGACAAAAAACCTTTCTTATCCAAGAAAGCATTGCAGGTAAGTATGAGGGGAGGGAATACATATTTGGTACAGGACAGAGGTCGCTATTAGCTCGAAATTAGTATTTGACGGGGTATAGCAAGGGAAGTGATTAGGTACTGGAAAAATATATAATAATATTCAAAAAAGAACTTGAAACTTGAAATGAAGATGCCATAACTCAAAACTACAGACATTTTAATGACTTTAATGACCTAATATCCTCATCCAAATACGAGACCCACACAAGGCCTACATTGTACTTCACATACACGCCTGTGCTCTTACCTCCATCCATGGTGGTGACATTAACAACCGTCTTGGTGGTGTTGTGAGCTCCGTTGGACGCCTGTAACGACACCTGATACGTGGTGCTGGGCCACAGGTCGTTTACAACGGCGGCAGTGACTCCGGGAGGAAAACTCAAAGTTTGACTGACTGACTGGCTGTCCGAGTCTACCTCGAGAAAGTAGAACTCCACCTCTCCCTGCAGGTCTTTTAGAGCTGAGAGAGAGCGGGGGAGAGCGGGAGGGAGAGAGGGAGGGAGGTATAAACAGTGAGGGTTCCTTTCAATGTATTCATGTATTCATGGGTGTGTCTGTGTGTGTGTGTGTGTGTGTGTGTGTGGGTTATTACAGGGCTGCGTCCAGTTGACCTGTACCGCCGTGTGGTTGATGGGGACGGCATTCAGGGAGGGGGGCTGAAGGGGAACCCCTGCCATGGTTACCGCGGTAACAATCTCTCCTGAGGTGGAGCCTGCGTCATTGTGGACCAGTAGTTGATACTGGTACCTGGTGAACCTGGTGAATGACAGAAAATCATACGAAAAAAAAACCCCGTCATAAATCCGCCAATGGAAGAACAACGTAGAGCTAGTTCTCCTAGATGGATAATGAATTGGTAAACCACTTGATCTGTAATAATTAGACACAAAGGACTTCATTGAAAATCTTTGTAAGTTTGATGCTGCAATATTGTTCCCATAATTAAATTGACTATTTTTTTTACATTGTCACACAACAGATTAAACATATGTACAAAATGTACATGTTCAAAGTGAGCACTCTGACTCAAACTGTGAAGTTTGTTTCTGGCTCAAGGAAAGTGGGGGGGGGGGGGCACAAAGCCCAAAGCCCAAAAACTTTAGACACTTCTCCCTATGCTTAAAGGAGATTGTTAACAATGATAAAAAATAAAAATAAATCTCAATATCAATATTATTATAACTGAAGATTTCATTATTGGGATTGGAACCCAAAATGGGATAAATGAATACTCAGTACTTGTCCTGACCTTAAAAATAAATAAATAACTAAATAACTAACTAACTAACTAACTAAATAAATAAATAAATAAATACATACATAAAATAATAATAATGATGGTATTGATCAATCCATAAATGGGGTTTAGTGAAGATGAAGGGAGAAAGAAATTAGATGATGACAATGATGTTTTTGAAGCCACATTCAATTTGCTCAGCAAGAGTTACAAACACTGATTATTTTGTCATAAAGACAAAAAAACCCCCAAAAAACAAGACGAGGCACATCGCACAAAGCCACAAAAGCTTCCGCGTTTTAAAACTTTAGAGTTTAGTGGGGAGACAAAACGGCGGAGGGTGAAGAGTACATCCAGAGCCCTTTAGCAAGCACTGGCAGGAAAAAAATCACCAAGTGCCAAATTGAGATTAGGGGGACGGCCGCATGAAAAACAATTTAATTCTTTCGGATATTTGCTTAATGTATCTTTGAGCGGTATTAAAAAGATCGGCATCGGCGGCGACTGGCCCATCGGCTCAGCATACATGGTTCGTCGCGGCGCTGGAGTTTGCTCTAGAGCTCATTTCGGTAATCTCACCTGCTTAGGCCTTTATCTTGGTAGAACAATTTGGTGCCGGAGTAAACACGGAACCAACGATGGAGATCTTCAGG
>NC_137190.1:14722263-14744763 GCF_960531495.2 Zeus faber | reverse complement strand
TGAGTTCCTTTGTGTACTGTTCAACCGCATCGACTTTTCTGGTCACCGACAAATGAGTCAACAATGACACCATAGGCACGACGGCAACAGCGACAACAAAAACAGAGGAAGATCCAAAAAGGAGCCTGCGACTCAAGGCGGATAAATAATTCACACGTTTTTATGTAAATATCATCTCTGTTTAGCCCAAAGCATTCCTGTCACTCTGCTTCTCCACTCGTCTGTTCCTGGGACTCGTTTAGGACAAAGCGGTGTGTGTGTGTGTGTGTGTGTGTGCGCCTGCAAACACTCGTGTGTTTGTGTGTGCCTGTGGGTGTATACATGTGCTTGTGAGTGAGAAAGAGATGCGTGTGCATATTTGTAGTGGTGGTAGAGTGTAGTAGAGTAGTGGTTAAGAGTAAGAAACCCTCCTTATGTAAGTATTTGTGTACTTGTGTGATTAAGAGGACTGTTTGTGCATGTGTCTCTGCATGTGTGTGTGTTTGTGTGTGTGTGTGTGTGTGCGCGCGCGTGCGTGCTGTCTGTGACTTCATGCACTCAATGCATTCAAACCTTTATCCAGAGACTCTACTGTATATCTGCATGAGCACAGCAGACCATTGAGGGCGATGGTGTGTGTGTGTGTGTGTGTGTCTGTGTGTGTGTGTGTGTGTGTGTGTTGCACTAAGCTCCAAAGCCTGTTAGGTTGCTTCAGATCCCCCAACACTGTGTTTGTGCCGCAGCCAAACCAAAACCTCCGTAAGCTCCGTGTGTGCGTCTCTGGAGGGCTTAAGGACTCCATTCTTAAAAAGGTTGTAGTTTTAAACTGTAAACACAGCTCTGACGCCGTTCACAGTGCAGTCCATGGTGATGGTGAGCTCAATCTCAGCCGCTCCACCGCTGACTTTAGCAGCATCCTTCCTGAGGCCGTCAAGCCAAGGGAATTCCAGCTGGACATTTATTAAATCCGTCCAAGCTTTTTTTTTTTTTTTGCAAAGAATAATTCACGTAATCATGTTTTATGAGACTAAAGTGATCAATGTTGGATGAATACTGGAGAAAAATATCTGTTTCAGTTTAACTCAACTCGCTTGCATCTGATTTAAACACAGTTAAATGCAGTTAACCACAACAAAACCTTTTTATGGTAGTTAAATAATAATGTTACTGTAAACCATAAAATGACTGTGATATATTTTGTTTGTTATAAAATACTGATAAGTAAAATGTAACAAGTTAGTTCCATCTCTCTGTTAATGTTAATACCCTGGTTGTACTAAGAACACAGCTCCACTGCAAACATGATACACTGTATATACACTGTATATACATTTATATACATATATAAAACCACATCACAAAATCTAAAAAGCTGCAAAAACACTTTTAAAGTCAAGTGGATGATTTAAAATGATCAGAATGTACTTGGCGTGATGGGAGTAAGGCAGGGAGGTAGGGCGAAAGAAGGAAAATAAGAGAGATTGATGTGAAAATTAGTACATTTGCAAAAGCAGTGGATGGGTGAAATCCAAATGCGCTGCAAAATAAGGGGGGGGGGGGGGGGGGGGTGAGGAATAAAAATGGACAGTGAATGACAGAAGTGGGAGGGAATGGAAGCCGGAGGGGGGAGGGATCGGGAGGAAGTTGGCGAGCCGCGGGGCTGCGGCGAGGAGACGGAGGCAATATGCAATGCAAAAGAGAACAGAGGAAAAGAAACGCATGGAGAGAGAAATGAAGGAAGGAAGGAAAGTCCTAAATCCTCTGTGCCGTCAAGGTCAGCTGCTAACCAGGGAAGCGGCCCGCCTGTCTGTCCAATTAGCAACAACAAGGAAGAAACACTTTCCCTCTGTGACCTCGGACCCCTAAAGCTGTGTTGCTGCGGAGATGACAGGGGCGTGTCTGCAACGATGACGAGAATTAGCATTTCTCAAAGTTAGCATTAGCCTAAAGGTGTGAGCCCTAAAGTGTGCACGCGTGTGTGTGTGTGTGTGTGTGCGCGCATGGGAGTAATATGGCGTTGCTGTGTGAGCATGCATATTGGTTTTCAGTGTAAAGGATTGAAGTGGGATTAGCTAATGTTGGGACTACACTCCCCTCCGTCAAAATGGCGAACAGGAAAAAAAGAAAGCCGCCGCAGACAGGGTCGTAGCCCCGCACATTTTCTGAAGGGGACCTTGAGTTTAGCGTGGGTTTCCTTCTCATTAAATCCAAAAGAGGAAGAAGGATGATAAAATGACATTGCTTTGTCTCTTTGACTGGACTGCGCCCTATTCAAGATCAGTAGTTTCAAACAGTGATTCAATGTGTGTTCACAAAAAAAAAGTTAGGACGTTAAAACAAAGATTCTTCGTGATTACAACAATGATAAAATGGAGCCTGTGCGGTTTCATTGTTCGATGATTTACTGAGCTGTTTGGATTTTATGTTGTGTCGCTTGTGCCTGTCTCCAAGAAACACCCATCACCCATGAATAATAAAAGGAGCGGTGTGTGGAGCACGAATGTGAAAATGTTTGTCAACTTGATTGGATCTTCCATGGACCCTTTTCAAACACAGGAACCAGAAACTAAGCTGCCGGTTCTGAGGAGGAACGAACGCTTCTGGTCCCCGAAAATTCCCACCAAGCCAAGTGATACTTTTCAGGGAACAGGAAACACCGAGACGACACATCAAACCTAACAGTGGCCATTTTGCGTCGCGTCCTCGAGATTTGCATCATCTCCGTTGTTCCTAGGTGCGGTGGGAAAGAAGCGGTAAAGGCTTCAGAGGGTGCCACGCCCAAACCGCTCCTCATTCATATCCTGTACTGACACAGATAATGGCGACTCCCGCTCATTGGGCAAAAAAAAGGTGTCCATTATCCACTGACTTCACATGTAAGCACTTCCAATCCAGACCCCTTACCTGCACGGACTCTGGCCCCATGACGGTCACCCTTGGTGGGCTGAGACCAACCGGGCGAGAGGGTCTGGTGGTGACATCGGCCCAGGGTCCTGTGGTTAATACCATTAATAGTACATATGAGTAATACTGTTAAGTCTTTTATGAGGACATTTCATATCAAACATGGGTATGACGATAAATGTAGTATTGCCCATACCTAAAATTGAGAAAGATGAAAATGAACCCACTGAATTCATTCCAAACCAACATCCTTACTCCAGCCTTACCTGTGGCACTGCCAGCCTGGGTGTGGGCTACCAGTCGGTATTGGTAAGTGCTCCACGGACTGAGTGCAGAGGTGGAGTCCAGGAAGGAGAGCGGGGAAGAAGAGGGAGGGATTTGACCCACCGTAGACACCTGGTTGGTGCCCGCTACCCTGCGCTCTATGAGCCACCTGCACGCACGGAGGGGACGGGACATTTATCAAACAAGGTTTTACAAACCCAACCCACCGTCCCCAACAGAAGAGTACAAATAGTACAACAGCCGACGTTGTTTTCTATTGTATTCTGAAACAGCTGATCACGCCTCACCCGTCCAGAGGCCCGTTGTGACTTTCTGGTTCACCCCAGGACAAGAGGACAGAGGTGGGGGTGACGGAGTACAGGTGAGGGGCAGGGATTCCCTCGGGAGGGGCCGGAGGGGTTCGGAAGGGCTGAGACATCTCAGACAGTGCACAGCCCGCACTGGTGCACGCTGCCATCTGCAAGATAAAACACATTGGCACGACCACTTTGTTACCCTCCCTTGTTACTAGGCGGAGTTGATTTTAATATGCAAATGTTAATTATTTGTATTCCTATCACATCCTTTTTCTATTATGTGATATTATAAATGTGTATTGTTATTTTACAGCTGTATCTTATTCTTTGTGCTGTATTCTTTCATTTTCATTTTTCATTTCATTTTTCATTATACAGTATACACCTCCTCTTTTTTGTACCTGAAGGCTGTAGGTCTGGTATGGACGTATCTGGAAGAAGGTGTAGCTCGTGGTGTTCCCCGGTACGGTGGCCAACAAGGCCGAGGAGAGCTTCTGGGCCCTGGACATGAGGTCTGAACCAGCACCGATGGAGACGGGGACGGAGCTGTTGATAGAGATTTCACTCATTTGATGAGTGAGGTTGATCGCTGGTTCACCAGGTCTGGAGCTAGAACCGGGGCTCAAACCGGAAGGAGGGCCATGGCTGGTATTGGAGATGGCATCAGGGCCGAGGTTGCCAGACATTGCGGGAATCGTGCCCGCGGTCGGATGAAGGTCTGGCCCGCGGGTTCCAGCGAGGTTAATTCCTGGAACTCGGCTGCCGTTAGTGGCAGGGGTGGTGCTGGAATCGGTGTGGGTGGTGGAGAAAGGGCCGCTGTAGAGATAAATGTTGTAGTTGGTAATGAGACCGTTGGGTTGAGACGGAGGAATCCAGGAAGCTGTCAGGTTATATGAAGACAACGCAGACACAACTGGAGGAGCTACTGGCCCTGGTCCTGAGAGAGAGAGAGAGAGAGAGAGAGAGAGAGAGAGAGAGAGAGAGAGAGTGAGGGAAAAGACATAATGAATACCTTGGTTTGACTGTAGAAGAGAAAAGTGAGTTTTAAGGACACGAAGAAGTAAGGAAGGAGATGTGTTCTTTTGAAATTATTTGACAAGTGACATCAAGAATGACAACAGAAGGACACGGAATAATTTGTACGAGAGATTAACGCTGAAACTCTCTTTTTTTTTTCCCCCTCCTCACCCTCAAACTCTCCCCCTCAACACCACACATGCCCACCCACATAGACACGGACTGATACAGGGCCTTCTGATTTCAGAACGGGAATGCAGATAAGCTGACACACACACACACACACACACACCACACACTCACAGTGAGTGGTGTACTTGATGCACTCAGTTTTAAGAACCACGGCGCCGGCGATCCCCGACACATTTCCTGTCAAGATTTGACTCTTCTTTGCCCTCAAGAAATCACTGGCAAATACCACGTTGCCAATGTTTTGTACGTTTATTTTTATTTTAGAACACATTTACTGTGCTTTTACAGAAAGTTCTTCAATTCTGAGTGGGTTATATATAAAACTAAAAATGTTTATTTTCTTTTTGTCGGGAATTAAACTTTGACTGACATCAAAACTGATGGCTTTTCCTATGGTGGCAGGGAAATATTGTAGAAAACAGAAATATTTTCTCCTGTCACTTATATCCCACTGTACCACTCTATAATGGTATGTCACATCAGTCTCTCCCTCACACACACACACACACACGGAACTCACAGGCATTGATACACACATTGATACACAAATGTATAGGTACAATAATGGACAGAGGTTCTTACACACACACACACACACACACACACACCACACACCACACACACACACACACACACACACACTCACACACTCACACACACACACACAGGCATCCCAACACCCACAGTGTTGTGGTAGAACATTAATGGGGCTGTGTGAAGGGCAGGCAGATCAAGGTGACTGGGCGGACTGAGGGAGCGTGCTGTGTCGCTAAGTGCTATCGCTAACTGCTAACGGCTTCCCCAGATGGCACTGTCTGAGTGTGTGTGTGTGTGTGTATGTGTATGTGTATGTGTGTGTGTGTGTGTGTGTGTGTGTGTGTGTGTGTGTGTGTGTGTGTGTGTGTGTGTGTGTGTGTGTGTGTGTGTATATGTGCATGGATGACGGAAAGAGATAGAGGGAAAGAAAGGGTGAGGGGCTGGGAGAATGTGCATATGATTTTGAGTGTGTGTGTGTATGCGTGTGTGTGTGTGTGCGTGTGAGAAAGAGAGTGTCTGTATACAAGCATGAGTGAGAGGGCCTGTGTTAGCGCTATATGTCTTTCACTGATTGGTAGTTAGTTCACCTTGATTGCTATGTGAAAAATCCAGGTTATTCTTTCCCCTCTGGTGGGTGTGTGTGTGTGTGTGTGTGTGTGTGTGTGTGTGCGCGTGCGCACACACACTGATGTCAGTGTGTTTGGAGAATAGTAATGGAGTAAATTGATATTCTCCAAGTTATATCCGGGCTGGAAGCCTCACTGCTTTTGGGCTGAATTCCCTACAAAACAAAGACAGAGCTAGTAACCAGGCCATGCTGCTGGACAGGAGCGGGAGCCCCCCCTCCGTGATTTATTTCCATGAAATGAGGCGGCCGGCAGTCCCCTCCCTAAAGTACACCCAGTTTGTGTCCCGTGTATGAGAGCGAGACAGACGGACTCGCTCTCGCCGCCTCCCACACAAATAAAGCACAAAATAAAAGCGGTGATGTAGAGCCCGGGCGGTTTTACAGATCCCACACAGCCCTCGCCTCGCCCTGTTTCGCTGTCGGTGCCTTTCCCCTCTCTCCCTCCAGTCCCGCTCCCGCCTTCTTTTCTCCTTTTCCCTCACCGCTCCCTGCTTCCTCAAACCCGCCCCGCCCCGCCCCGCCGCTCTCTGTAACCCCGTTCTTTCTTTTTTCCCTCTGACTTACAGCCCCCTCCTCTCTTTCTCTCATCTCCCTGCTAAATAAACAATACAGAGAGCTGACCTTTCGGGTTAACAGCTTTTTATGCCGGCTCTACTCAGCACTCACACTGATTCAATTACGGGCGGAGCTCCGTAAAACTCCGCGAATAACGAGGACCCCGTCTCCCCGCCCGCCCCCGTCCGCCGGGGCCGCCGTCCCTCCTCTTCGGCTGATCCGCCGCACGGCACCGCGCGCAGACGAGGAGGAGTTGAACACCGCGCGGCGAGTTTCCACGTGCGACTGGCGGCCCTTCCCCGTGAGGCGGGCGGCGAGAGTTTATAACGTGGACGTCAGTGATATACGGCGACGGCTATATTGATCAGTTAAAGCTATTATATCTCTCGTCTTAACGTTTTAGTTTTATAATAAGGAAGCGGAAATGGGCCACACGGCACGCATCTGTTCTTGGGCACGGCGCACTACGCCCGGCCGTATTGCATTGCATCAGCGAACATAAACTATACAATGTCAGATCCATAACCGCTGTCAAGCAATTAGACGTTAAAAAAAAAAAAAAAAAAAAAGGGAGGGTGGGGTGGGGGTGGGGAGATTAGACAGGCAAAAGGAAGCCTTAAATAATTTCATTGCACAACACAAGCCAGTCACCTTGGTGCAGCCCCCCTCAACCCCCCAAAAATAACCTCCGCCTAACCCCCTTCTCTCCTCCATTATTCCCCCGCTCTCCTTCCCTCCCTGACCAACTCTCTCCCCTCTACGGGTGTTATTTAGGCTTTACTGGCGCGTGTTAAATTCTGCAATTTGAAGGGCTGTTAAGTTTTTCAATTGAAATTTTCATTTAAGATGCAGGTGATGCTTTTTTTTTTCTTTTTTCTCTCTCTCTCTCTTTTTTTATTTTTTTTATTGACGCTTTACTGCTCTCTGGATAGACGGGAAGCGAACGCTGCGCCGCGGCCGGGCGGCTATAGCAACAGCGCGTTGATCACCGCCCCTGTCACCTCCAACTTCATCCCCCTTCCATTTGCTCTCTCTTTCTCCCTACCTCTCACCCCACTCCATCCTGTCTTCTTTTCCTTTTGCTCTTTTTTCCATTCTGTACGGCCCTCCTCCCCATCTCCGCCCAGTCTCTCTCTCTCTCTCTCTCTCTCTCTCTCTCTCTCTCTCTCTCTCTCTCACCCTACAGTAAAGCACAGAAGCAGAAGGCTAAAACAGGAGCGTGGGTCCTCCAAGCCTTAAATCACATTTATAAGGATTTGGTTAGCATAGTAATAACACAATCAACCTACAAGGAGAGAGAGAGAGAGAGAGAGCGAGAGAGAGAGGGTGAGATAGAGACCGTGTGAGTGTGCGTGTGGTGTGAGCTGGTGTACGCAAAGGCTTGTCTGGATCTGTGTCTGTGTGTATGTGTGTGTGTGTGTGTGTGTGTGTGTGTGTGTTTGCGTGTGCGTGTATATATCAAAGAGAGAGGGATATTATTTTTAGCCTAGTGGATGGTTGGGTGCGCGTGTGTACATGTGTGTGTGTGTGTGTGTCCGTGTGCGTGTAACTGGCCTTGTGAAGGTGAGTCAAGGCTGGCAGGAGTCATAACGAGGACAGTGAGCTTTACTGTTAGTGAGCCGCTTATGGCACAGTGTCAAAACGTGACAAGCAATATGCCTAGAATTTACATTATATTTCATATCTTTATTTTTCCAAGATTATTTAATGTCATTTCTGCTTTAATACATAGAACATGGGGCGGGAGACGGTAGAGGGAGGGAGAGGAGGTGAGGGTGTGAGAGAGAAAGGATGGCACTGACAAAGGTCGTAAGCCGGGTGTGCACCTCAAGACATCGTGATGAGAGAATCCACCGGTGTTAACCCAGGCCACACAAAGTATGGAAAACAACTAAAAACAGATCCAGCGCCCATATTAAATTTTTTTTTTTTTACAGTTTGGGAGCAAACGGCTTCGCAAAAATGAATTAATTTTATTTAATAATATTATTTAATAACCATCATATTGGTCTAATTTGAAAAATACGCTTAAATGTGTACGTTAACCCAAGAAAAAAATGAATCAAACCAAATCTGTGAACCAAATCTCAACCATAGCTGAACCGTATCCAGGTAGTACCTGCACACTGTGAACGGGAACATATTCAAATATTACAATTTTAAAGGCTGGAATTTTCTGCCTTTTCTGCATTTGTGACTGCCCACAGCAAGAGGAAGAGTAAAAAAAGAAACCAACATGTAAATGTGTGCACAGCCAGTGAGTGTGAAACAGTTTACACAAAGTATTCCACTCCTCGATGTCTAAAATAACGATGGGACTGCGCTCACATTTTTTTTTCCCCCCGCGGTGCGCCGGGGCTAAATCACTGCGTATTAGCTTGACAAAATACAAGGGAGATGAGGTGGAATGTCCTGTTTTATTCATGCTCTCACTCATTCATTAAATAACATGAATTCCATGTGTTCTGTCATTTGCTCTACCTTCTCCTCCGTCTCCTCCTCCACCTAACTCCATCCCTTTTGCTGTTCGGATACCACTTCCCTAAGATCATTTTGTCAAAACTGTGGATGCGTGCGCGCGCAGACACACACGCACGCACGCACACGCACGCGCGCGCACACACACACACACACACACACACACGTTCTCTCAGATCATTTGGCCGCTGTGAACATGGGGGCAGACAGAGAAAAGGGAGCTGTCCAACACCGCTAGAGTTTATGTTCACCGGAGCCGTCTGTCTGCTCCGCAGCAGCAGGAATTCATAGGGACCAAATTACATTAAAAAGATGGATATAAAACTTTAATGGAATGATAAAAAGGAGAGGAGAAAGGGTGGGTCTCCCTCTCTCCGTCTCTGTTCTGTCATTAGCCCTCCTTTCTTCTTTGACTCTTTTTTCCCCCTTCTCTTTCATTTTTTTTGCTCTTTCTTCTCTATCTTTCTGACTCTTATCTAATTTCCTCGTCTCGTTTTTTTTCTCCCCCCCTCCTCTCCTTTCCCCATCCTCCTCTCTCTTGTGAATACTTTCAGACCTTGTCTGCCGTATGCAAGCCAAGCCTGCACGGAAATGCCGGCGTGGCAGAGTGAAACACAGAATGGAGTTTAAGGGAGAAAAAATGCACAGAATACAAATTTAAAAAACCGACCAAAAAAAAAAGGTCATTTCAAATTAAATAATAAAAGAAAAGCGCAGCATAAGGGTAGCAGGACACGTGAAAATAAGAGGTAATAAGAGAGAACAGATTTCATTTTGGTAAATAATCAGCCGCCTGAATGTGCAGCATTTGATAGAGAGAAAGCCCGAGGCCTTACAAGGGTAAGCCTGTGCCAGCACACCCAGGCCAGCTAAGGGGATTTGTTCCTAAAGGGATAAAATCCTAAGGGATAAATGGCCTGCATGATACAGAAAAATTAATTTGCATTCTCACATCTCCATTCCTGCTGAACTGGTTTTGTGTGTGATCTTGTGTATGAGTAGATGAAAGTAAGGATACGTGTTTTTGTTTGGAAGTGTGTTTTTTTTTTTTATGTTGGCACGCATGGCAATTGAACTTAAAAAATAGAATAAACAAACAAAAAAATCTGATAAAAATGTGCATTATAAAAAAATAACCGAAAATATAATAACATTTAAATGAAATTGGCAAAACTCATTGTCAAATGAGCTCAAACGCGGCGTGTGATGGAAATTTTATGGAAAGAGGTAGGGGGATTAGGATGGGACTGGAGCCCGTCCTGTCATCACCTGAAGAGACCGAGGAGATGCGGAGAGGTTTAGGCCCACAAATTACACATCAACGTTGGGACGCAAATCCAATCTGGCTGGAGTTGGCTTTCCTTTATCATGGTCTTAAATCCCGCCCTGTTCAAAGCCATTCTTCTCATCATGTGCATTCCATTATTATGGTAATATTTCCAATGTGTGCGTTAAATGGATTAGACATTTACATAGCTTAAGTAGTGCGCTCGCAAATGCATGATTTTTGTTTTTCGAAAGTCGTATAAATATGAAGGCGAAAGGGGGCAGAAAAATTGGATAGGAATGTTGCAAAATGAATCGGGAAATTTCCACTGGAGAAAAAAAACACGGGAACCTATCCCATCAGGTCAATCAATCAGACAAAAAAGTTGAAATAATTACACGAGGAACCAGGATATCTGAATCAAATGAATAGGACTGAATATCTGAAAATGAAGTCACGTCATTAGAGAAGGACGGTGACAGAGAAGGAGATAAGATATGAAGAGGGACACAAAATAAAGGTTTGGTGTTCCAAATCTCCACCACCACCAATACTCAATGGATAAGCCAAAAAGGAACAAACTTCAAAACAAATTCAACCCTCTCCTTGCAGTTGCATTTTGGCAGATTTGTCCCCTCGTAATGCACGGTGTTTGTTCAGCACATTTTGTGGTGATGTTTTGGTAACTTGTGGTGAACAGCATTGTGTATTGATTCTTCGTGGGATTGGCATAACTCCACAAATGGCCGCCGCCCCGGTTAGCGCACAACGTCGTGAACGAGCGATCGGACTGGATCGCAGCCAAAGCCTTCCTTCCATCCTGTCCGTCACCTTGTCTGTCCTCCAGCGTTCTCCCTGTCATTGTGCTCAGCCACATTATTTTGAAGAATCTCCTCAATTCTTAGGCCGCCGTTAATTTAGTTTTGGGAGCTTCCTGCACTCTATTTCACCCTGATGGACCCAAAATGATGGACTGGAGGTCTTATGGTATCTTATCGAGAGAGAGAGAGAGAGAGAGAGAGAGAGAGAGAGAGAGAGAGAGAGATGGACAGGTGGTTTAAGGAATGCACGGAGAGAGGAAATGCAAACAAATACCGCATTATAGAGAAGGAAAGGAGGGGAAATGAATGGAAAGGCAGAAAGTAAGGAGAGTGAAAGGCGATCATCCTGTTTTTTAATGGATGCACTTCTTGGTGTAAGGACGTGTGCGCAAGCTTTCGGGTGCCAGAGCATCAGTATTTGTGTGTGTCTGTCTCGGTGACAGGTGATGTGAAAGGCTGTTTATAGGCATTGCTGGTAAAGACTATTAATTAATTATTGTGGATTTGTTGAAACAGGAACTTAAGGTTAAGAATAATTCTCAAGTCAAAGGCGCTGCACAATGAGAGGAGACACCCGTTAATCAGGGTTCACGGTCTCGGTCTTTCACTCGGACAGTGTCACACATTGCCCGGACTAAACGTCAACTGCATATTGCTTCTCAGCTCTACAATAGCACACACTACGACCGCCCACAATCCCTTGCTACCCCGTGAAGCTGCCTCGCTACCTTACGCCCTCGAAGAACCTGGACTAGGTGGCATTTATGGAACTAGTGCACGCCCGTTCAGGAACTAAGACTTTGTAACACATTTTAATGGCGCAGCTTGACATAATGTCAACGATTCAGTCCTGCGTCCCACCACGGAAGATGAAACCGCCGGTTGGAGTCGTACGCCGGGGGAAACACTTTTTGTGACTCGGTTGCAGAGCCCTGAAGCCCCCCCCGTTGTTTATCTGATATCTTTGTTCAAGTTCAAGAGGTTTATTTGTCACATACATATACATACGGTCATACATACATGCAGTGAAATGTCATGACACCCGGTGATTAGGCACACTTAGCTCTAAAAATGTAAAAAATATCAAAATGTGCGTAATCGGCAAGAGGTGTTCGGGCAGGTGGCCGCAAGGGGCGGCGCCAGATTCGCGATTCCTGGTTCTATAATTACATAATATAATGAATTGTATGTGTTGTGTTAAATATACATTTCAGTCGCCTTTTCCGCGTTTCCAGTTCTGTGCATCTGTGGAATTTGTTCTTCTACGCTTTTAAACATTTTACCCACTCGCCAAGAAATCATTTTCAAAGTTTATAAATATGATGCACGTGCTGCTTGTCCAAATTGCACCTAATCCGACACTGCACGTCGCTGGGTCCCCAGCACCACACCCGCCAAGTGTGAAGCAGATCAGATGAACGGTTGTCGAGATAATCAAAGAACATACACACAGACGGACATAAATACAGACAGCGATTCCTTCATTTATAGTTAGATAAACAGTATTTCTGTTAATTAACCTTACAAGGATTATTGCAGTCATTGTCAAAATCACAAAGAAAGGGAAAGAGCACGAGTCCAGTTCACGTGTGTGTACGTTATATGTTAATGGAACTGTGTCACAGCATTCTTCTGAGTAATTGCATGTCTGTGTGTGCGTGTGTGCGAGTGTGTGAGTAGGTGTGTGATTGATAAGCAGGACAAGGCGGTTTGTTTGTGACACATGTTCTCAGTGTGTGTGAGCATGTCGAGAGAGAGAGAGAGACAGAGAAGGAATGGGACGATGCACCGGTGTGCCCCAATGACCACATCTATTACTGTCCACACGCACGCACACACACACACACACACACACACACACACACACACACACACCCACACTCGTTCATAATTGTCTAAAACAGTTTGTCTGTGCTTGTGTGTGTGTGTGTGTGTGTGTGTGTGTGTGTGTGTGTGTGTGTGTGTGTGTGTGTGTGTGTGTGTGTGTGTGTGTGTGTGTGAGTGAGTGTGCACGTACAACAGTGTTTGCTGCAGGGGGTTAATTCTGCATACAAATGAGAAAGGCAAGGGGGCATAATTGAACGCATCCCGAAATGTATGTATGTGTATGTGCCTATTTCTGAATGTGTGTGTGTGTGTATGTGTGTGTGTGTGTGTGTGTGTGTGTGTGTGTTTGTGCGCTCAGGTTAAGTGTGTGCACACTTGTATGTACATGAGGGTCAGTGAGTGTATGTGTCTGTGCAACTGCAGGAGTGTGTATGCAATGTATGCAAATCTCAGCTGCTTAATGATAATGTATGTGATAATAGCGCAGTGCTAATTAATTTATAACTTTGCACTGAGGAGGCTGTTCCAGTGGCTAATATGATTCTATTACAGCAATTAGCCCACAATGACACTGGCTAGGTCACACACACACACACACACACACACACACACACACACACACACACACACACACACACACACACACACACACACACACACACACACACACACACACACAATAACAAAAAAATAACTCCTATGTGAATCTCTGATTCATAGTTTTTCACGCCAACTCAGTATTTTACAATATATTTTATCATGACCTTTCCTTCTTTTATTTGGGTCATGAGTCCCTTCTACACTTCACAGGAACTCTCCTTCACTTGGTCTTCCCACTTGGTCATAGCTTTGCCCTTTCTTTCATTTCCCCTGCCCTTTCTTCTTTGACTGATGCCCGGCTCTGAGTCAGAACAGCTGAACTGACGTCATTGTGTGTTTCTTTTGGTGTGTGATTCTTATGCCGTGAAACACTGGTTCTCAGCTGGTACTGTACGGTAGGTGCACATCCAAACTGGCTCATGGGTCCATTTTGAGTGGACCACAGTCACATACATCTTACACATTAAACCATTTAAATATATATATTTTGATATAATAAAAAAAGTGTGTTTGTGGATCCTGAGCAGTGACCAGTTAAGCATGGTCTGATTATGTCCTTATAAACATCTAATTAGCAACTCTTACTGGGGTTTTTTATTCTGTTTTGTTTTTTTGTCACTGGTGCTCACTAGCGTATTCACTTTGTTTGCAGTGTCCCACACACGCTGTGTGTGTGTGTGTGTGTGTGTGTGTGTGTGTGTGTGTGTGTGTGTGTACTCACTGTCCTCTGCAGTGCGCAGGGTGGCCCACGGGCTGCTGGTCTGTCCATATGTGTGTGAAGCCACAACCCTGAGCTTGTAGAGTGTGTAGGGAGAAAGACCCCCCAAGGAATAGGAATACACATCAGTGCCATTATCCATAAGGCTAGGAAAGGAAACACACACACACACACACACACACACACACAGACACACAGACACACACACACACACACACACACACACACACAAAGTTATACTTCAGAAAACAATTGACCAGTTGCCCCGAACTTCAATCACAACTGAAACCTTCTTAGGCTAACAACGCGTGTATGGAATTCAGGAAGATTTTAATCATTTAACAGTTCCCTAAATTGGATATGACAGGCTGGGTATAAAATGTGAGTCTGTGGTGAATTGCATAATGACTTTCAGTGCATATAGCAAGAGCACATAATGGTTTCAAGTCTTGAAACCAATGAAACATTTTTTTATTATTATTACAAAGTAAAAATTGTGCCATTTTCCCCGTTCCAGATATTACCAAATAGGCTGAGGCCACCACGAACGTCTGAAAATGTCTTTGTTCCACGGCGACACGTAATGCATCAATGACAGCCTCGCATTTGATGAGCTCAAATCACTAAAATAAAACACGCTTGTTAATTCTCGCATCAATGACACAGACCCAATGTACACACATCTTCGTAGCTTTTAACATATTCCTTAGATAGCCTGAGACAGATTCTCAGGGAAGAAAAGCCAAAGGACATTGTCATAAATGAGGGACCGTTGACCATTTAGTGTCAGGTAGATAGAAGGAAAGAATGAATGAATAAATCAGAAAACAATGAGATTTCCATAGCCGAGCAGCAGGAGGAGGGCAGGGCTGTCTGATATATAATACATGTAGCTAGTCATTTATTTATTACCGCAGAATGAGAGCCTCCTCTTCTTGGATTAAATTGCAATTTGTTGTCAGGAAGCATGTAATGAATACATATCAGATGCACACCCCTCTCCCACTCTCCCCCGTTTCATTCTGCCGCTTTCGGGCAACCTGCTTCCCCCCTGTCGTTATTTGTCTTTTGGGTTGTACCCCCTTTCTACATCTCCGTCTGTCTCCGTCTTTGGAGATGAGTGTGTGCGCATGTATGTGTGTGTGTGTGTGTGTGTGTGTGTGTGTGTGTGTGTGTGTGTGTGTGTGGTGCATACATGAGAAATCATTCATTTTCTGCACTACTGTAGGTGCATCTGTCATACCTTCATATGTGGTAAAGACCCCTGATGTCAGAACCTGCTCTCTGTATATCTAAATATACTGAAGCAGTGGTTGAAGGTAAGGAAGCACAAGCAGGTTGTTAGTGTACTAAAGTACATTTTTCAAGTATCTGTACTTCAGTATATTTTTAATTTTGGAGGCTTTCGAATTTTACTCGACTACATTTCATCTTACTTTACAGGTTTTTTTTTTAAATCAGGGACTGGATCAAACTGCTGATTTAGGATTGCTTATCAGTGATTCATTAGGTCTATATCCTTGTAAAAGACTACGACACCATCTATACTATTTGCTTCATAAATCAGTAATCAGGATTTACATGAGCATTCAAAAAGGTAAAATTGTACTTTCTGCCGAATTATAGACTCTTCTATATGAGGGAACTGGATATTAATGCTTTCACTTTTACGAGTCATTTTAATATCCGGTATTCATGTTTTTACTTGAGTAAAAAGTCAGAGTACTTCTTCCACTATTGCTGTTAAGTACCTACATCTGTCCATGGATGGATGTTGCTATGCATATGTACTGTGTGTGTGTATGTGTATGTCTCATGTGTACTGAATCCATTGAGGTATTGAAGTGTGTGTGTGTGTGTGTGTGCACGCTGTAATCTCACTCACATTACTTCTGGCTCATGGGGCGCGGCCCTCATGCGCAGGCTGTAGCGCAGGGGGCCTGGTGTGTGGGCGGGGGCCGTCCAGGACACATTCAGACCGGCAGTGCTGGCACCAGCCGACCTGGGGGCCGATATGCCGTCTGGGGCTGTGGACGAGAGAGAGAGAGAGAGAGAGAGAGAGAGCGAGACAGAGAGAGAGAGAGAGAGACAGGTAAATACAGTGAGATAGAGGGAGGGTGATGGAAAGAAAGAAAGAAAGAAAGAAAGAAAGAAAGAAAGAAAGAAAGAAAGAAAGAAAATGGAGATCAAAATGAATGCGTCCATCTTTACATTCACATGAATCAGCTTTCAAAAGCAAAGCTCAATCCATCATATTTAAAAATGATTCTCACACTCCCTTCTCAAAGAAACAGGAGAACAAGCACTCCAGCCTAAATAACACATCAAAATAAAAGTTAACCCCATGCAGAATCACAAATTCCTAGAGACACAGACACACACACAGACACACACACACACACACACACACACACACACACACACACACACACACACACACACACACACACACACACACACACACACACACACACACACACACACACACACACACACACACACCTGAGCCACTGGATGCTCACACGTACACTCAAGGGCTCCATCGCATGATGACCCTTCTCTATCAAAGGTCCGTCCGTCAGTTTGAGCACTAAAGCACACTGTTAGTGTATGAAAATCAGCAAAGGCGTCTTGATTTGACACGGACTGCCAGAGCTCTTCACGGGAGAGATCGTACGAGGAGAGAGAGAGAGCGGGAGAGAGGAGGAAATAGTACAGAGCCAGAAAGAAAGGGAGAACAAAGAGACGGCAGTGATGTCCATGGCCCTCCAAACATGCGTAAAGTGACCCTCGTTCAATCAATCACTGAATGGTCTCCCTCCACTACAACATGACTGATTACGAAAGACATCTTATCTTGAAGATGGCTGGTGTACACACACACACACACACACACACACACACACACACACACACACACACACAATGAAGAGCTTTCACAGCATTTGTAAAAAAAGAATTCAACTATGTTTAGAAATAACAGGCCTACTTATAAAAATCAACACACTAATGGCCAGCAGTGGTAACCTTCAACAGGCCACTACAGCTCCACAAGTAGACACACATAAATTTGGTCAGGGAAAATGTTTTGTTTTAACGAAGGCATTGGATATTTTATCTACCCCAACCCCAAACGTATCCCAATCACAAAAAAACACAAAGGAAACACATAGAATATATTTGTATAAATATATCAAATATACCATGTGATCTATATGCAGTAAACATATATAGATTTGCAGTGTGTGTGCGCAGGGCTTCAATATAGTTAGTGTGTGAATAAAGCAATTATTTAGGGAACAATTTGGTCACACGCATTGATGGATGACGGAACAGTGATATGCGTGTGCAGGTCTTTTCAAGTGTTATAAACTCATATTTGTGAATGAGCATATGCGTGCTATTGTTGAAGGAACGGGGCACCCGGCACTCTGGGGACTCATTTGTTTTTTTTTAGAAGGACAGCGAACAGCTTGAATGACATAAAGGGAAGAGACAGAATTGAAAAAAAAACAAAAAAAACAAAAAAACACATATCAAGCGACAAAGCAAGTGGCACATATTATTAGGAAAATGTTTGTGTTTCTGTGTGAGGACATCCCCTTGTGCGACTGTGAATGAGAGACTATTTCAGGCCAGGGACTAAACCGATATAATACATAATGCATTCAGATGTTTGCACATCCAGAGGTCAGGGGTTACATGTGTTATGGGCGGGGATGAGCATTCAGAGAAAAAAAGTGACGTAAATAAGTTACAGCAGAGAGAATACATGAAAGCAAACTCAGGCAGCTGGAGGCATCAAATACAGAGCCAGAATTTAATAATGGGATTAATCACCTCCTAAAAATATGGGAAACATGTCTGGACTCAATATGTAATATGTCTGCTGTGGCTAACAATGTGCCCCTGCAAAGATCTGATTTCACCCCAAATCGTTGAAATGGTCTTACTGAAATGTCCGGCTCATGCGCACATTTTCTAAGCTTCGAGGATTTTCCCCTGGAAGGTCTGAGTTTCTCATAATACCTGTGCTCTGCTTCGGGAAAGTCAAACAGTCAGACCGGCTGGGGGAATAGAAATAATATATCCAATAATCAAGACTCTGGGGTAATGCTCTGCTCTACAAAATATTCTGAGGGCAGAAGTTGTGATAAACAGTCACGACACGTAGATTCATTTTTGCTTGTTTTCATTGTTTTCCTGTCATCTGTCTGAGATCAGCAGTAATGCCGTTTGGGGTAATTGAAATATATGTCTATCAATAAGGCTGGTTAAGGACAAACGCCTTCCCTATGTGTGTGTGTGTGTGTGTGTGTGTGTGTGTGTGTGTGTGTGTGTGTGTGTGTGTGTGTGTGTGTGTGTGATTTCCATTCCCCGCAAGATAAAGTCAACAGGTCATGGAATTGAATAAAATGAAAATCTGCTGAGAACCACCTCAGGCAAATTTGAAATAAGGAGGTAATTCAATCGACACAACATATGTGTTTGCATTTGTGTGTGTGTGTGTGTGTGTGTGTGTGTGTGTGTGTGTGTGTGTGTGTGTGTGTGTGAGAGAGCATTTGTGTATGTGCATGGGTCAATAGGATTTCTGAAGATTCTTCCAGGGTTGGCCCAAGAGTTAAACCCTGCCACTGGTTTCACTTTCACTTTCACATTCGCGCGCGCATACACATATACACACACACACACACACACACACACACACACACACACACACACACACACACACACACACACACACACACACACACACACACACACACACACACAGCTTGTGTCTCTCTCGTGCTGTGGGAGCAGGTACAATATCAGAGGTGTCACTAATCGTTTTAAACTATGCACTTTTATGTTCTCTCCTTTCCTCTCTCTGCTCTCCTCCTCTCCCTCGCTGTGCTATCTTCTCTCTGTTCTTTGGTAGAACAAGGACGCATCAAGACAGTTTGCCTTAAAGAAGTCTAAAGAGATGCCAGAGGCACAGAGATACAGAGAGAGAGAGAGAGGGAAGAGAGAGAGAGAGAGAGAGAGAGAGAGAGAGAGAGAGAGAGAGAGAGAGAGATAGAAAGGAAATGTCTGGTATTTAAAATTTATACTTTCTTATGCCTTTGTTTTGAACTTGAGCAGTATAACTTTTCAGAGTCTGTCTATTGTGGTTCTACAAATGTGTGTGTGTGTGTGTGTGTGTATGTATGTGTGTGTGTGTGTGTGTGTGTGTGTGTGTGTGTGTGTGTGTGTGTGTGTGTGAGTGTGTGCGTGTGCATGCGTGTCGTCTGCCTAACAATACTTTCAGGCTGCTCTGATCAGCTCTGGCATTTATCAGTATTCACAATCAGTCATTCTATGCAATCAGAGACACACAGACACACAGACACAGACACACACACACACACACACACACACACACACACACACACACACACACACACACACACACACACACACACACACACACACAGACACACGTGCCCACAGACAGGGACACACACACACGTCACAAAGGGCATGTAAATTAGAAATACAGTGTAAAATCAATGTTGATCAATGTTGTGTGTATGTGCGTGTGAATGCGCATGTGAACGTGCCAATGTGTGTGTTAACTAACGTCAGCCAATGCAACTCATCCAAATTATTTTCTTTGGTAAAGTGAAACTTCCCAAACTGCCATAATTCAAATGAATAAAACAATGAACATGTACGATTTGATTGATTCCTTTGTTGCACTGTTATAGAAACGAGAGCATTAGGGTGAAGCAATGGATCAAGCAACATATGTTTAACTGGGGGAATCAGGCCTAGCACTGTCCTGTAGTCTGTACCTGGTTATTTATCTGCTTTGCACCATCAGTAGTACAGGGCATTAAACACATTAGACATTAAACAACTACACATAGGGCGCAAATTGCCACCTTCAGACAGGCTGTAGTGTGCTATACTGACATGGGTATATAAATAAATACATTATATTAATAAAGTAGGAATTATTAAATGAACGCTATATTCTACATACACACTTTCTAAATTTGGAATTTGATTTCTTCTATCAAGCATCACACAGTATATAACAGAGAATAAAACATCCCCATTTACTGTCTTCAAGTGATAATTCTTTGTTCAAATGTCATACGTTCCTCCATACTGTAACCTCACAACTGACACGACACATTGACGCCAATGAGACAAAGAGATAAACTTTTATATCGTATTCAGTCTTTATATTGACAAAAAACAATCAAATCATATATGTTTTCTTCAAAGACATTGACAAAAAATTGTGGATTCCTTAATCAATCCCCAATATAGTACGGGTCGAAAAGAGGAAGGTCGATAGAGCCCCTCGTCCCTCTCTGCTGGAGGAACAATAGATATCGTGTCCTTTTGGTGCTGAGCTTAAAGCTAAACTCAAGGCTTCAAAAGGTCTCTCAAAAGGTTGGTTTGCACACATCGGCACGTGTGTGTGTGTGTGTGTGTGTGTGTGTGTGTGTGTGTGTGTGTGTGTGTGTGTGTGTTTGTGTGTGCTCTGCACATACCTGCCGGCAGCGTTGTGACGTTCCGGACCGGGCTCTCCACACAGCCCTGTGTATTGCAGCCTTTGATCCAGAAGCTGTAGTCGGTGTAAGGCCTCAAGTCCATCACAGACAACCAGCTTCCTGCTGCAGCGCCTCCGTCCAACTCACCAGCACCGTCTGAGCTCACATACATGTAACCGATCATTATTTCATTTATATTTTTAACAACTATTCTTGAGACTAACTGAAGAAGTTAGAGGGTGGGATTAAGTTGGCAACGAGGCATAATAATGGTGTCCTCTGCTGGTTTCAGGAGAAAGAAAGAAAGAAAGAAAGAAAGAAAGAAAGAAAGAAAGAAAGAAAGAAAGAAAGAATGAAAGAAAGAAAGAAAGAAAGACAGAAAGAAAAAATGAAAGAAAGAAAGAAAGAATGAAAGAAAGAGTAGTGAGACAGAAGAATGGAAAGAGATATCACCATATATTGAAGGACTTAAAAGTACTAAAAGATGATAAATAATGAAAAAAATAACACAATGCACACAAAAATACATAAAACACACACACACACTCCTCGTATCTCGGCAAATTGATGAAGGTTGTATGTTTCAAAGAAACATGGGGTTATGGGAAGCCAGAACAAAAAGTCAGTGTCTTCTCTCCCTCTCCTCTCTCTATCACTCTATCCACTTGTTTTAATCTGCCCCTTCCTCTGTGAGATGCAGATCAAAGCCCCTGACATGGTATATTTCTGTTTGTGTGTGTGTGTGTGTGTGTGTGTGTGTGTGTGTGTGCGTGTGCATGCGCGCGCCTGTTTGAGTTTATGTTGGAGAATGCTTGCGCCGATGCCGGTGTAAGTGAAAAAATATACGGTATGTATATCTTCTCCTGTTCTTTATTCACTTGCAAATGTAATCTCGTCCCCCACCTTCCACTGCTTCCATCTCTCTCCTCCACCCTATTTTGCCACTGAACTTTTTTTTTTTTACGTCCCATGTTTTGCTCGTATTTCTATGGAAATGCGAGCCTCTCATCTCCCCGGCGTCTTCAAACCCCTGCTCTCCTCGGTTCTGCCTCCGCCTTTTCATGACATTGTTTGGCTCCGGCCTCTTCTTTCCGCTGGAAATGAGTGCAGAACCAGAGTCTCTTTGTTTGGATTGCAACTTTGTTCAGGGAGTAGGGAGTTGGCGGCCCTGCGGTATACTGTTGAATCGGCTTTGATTTGAATGCGTGACAAAGATCTTTCTATGCTCCGCACACGCTGACAACAGCCCCCAGACGATGAACCCAGATCAGCGCGCGCCACGTCGATTCTGATCTTCAAATCTTCATTTCACCACAGCAAACGTCAGTATGATCCACTATCTTGACATGGTCTTGGTATGTTCATATACACAGAGTTTTACCTTAATTCATTCAAATAATTGAATTTACTATTTGTCGAAAAAAAACCATCTACACATCTGAATTGAAATGACAAAGCACTGTTTAGAAAGGACTTAAAAGGAGCTAAAATCCAATAAACTGTAGACAATTGTCTTGTTCAAGTTTATCATGGGGGATTGTTTTTATATCTAAAAATATACTTTGAGGAAGAAGGAAAGTTTCAGCAGTTCCGCCATAAGACTCACATGCGAGATGCCAGTATGAAACTAGAGAGAGTGAGTGAGAGAGAGAAAGCGAGAGAGAGCGATACTGGTACCTTTGCTCTTGTAATGCAGCGTGAAGCTGAGGTTTCCGTTGGGTTTGGGGGGCGCGGTCCAGCGGGCTCGGAGGGACCGAGAGCTCTGATTGGTCACTTCCAGCAACACAGCGCCCGCCGGGGCCATTTCCAGTGTGCGCGTCTCCACCTGACAGAACATAAAAAAAGAAAAATAAAACAATTAATACAACA
>NC_137190.1:14702263-14717263 GCF_960531495.2 Zeus faber | reverse complement strand
CTACGTCCGTCTCCACTTCTTTTGTCCCATTACATCCTACTCCCCTGTTGCATATCCACTGAAGTAAGAGATTAATAAAAATAAAAATAAAAAACACCTGGATAAGACAGATTCAAGTGCGTCGTGAAATCACTTTGTGCACGTCTGTGTGTGTGTACATGTTTGTCCTCTCACCGTTGGGCGTATCGGAGGGTTTCCAGGTGACATTTAGAGCGTGGGGTGACAAAGGGATGACCAGCGGTGCTGAAACATTCTCTGGTGTGCTCTCCTCAGTCTGGGCATGGCTGGGTGGGCTTAAGGTACACCCACCCGCTGTGCAGGCCTGACAAAATCACACACACACGCACCATGCACACGCGCACACGCACACACGCACACACACACGCACACACACACACGTACAGCTTAAACATTATTGCAAAGGTGCAACTCACAGCCCCAAGCCAATCACAATGGAAGATAATATTGATGGACACTGCATTTGTGTGTGTGTGTGTGTGCGTGCGTGCGTGTGTGCGTATCGTGCGCTCACAGCCACTGTGACGGTGTAGGCCGTCCCGGGGACCAGCTTGCGCAGGGTGTGCTCCTCATAAAGCTCAGAGCTGTTGTAAACAAGGCGGGGCTCTGCGCCGCCACGTGACAAAAAGAGGGCGTACGACTCCAGGAGGCCGTTCACCTGGGAAGGACGAGACCACCTGGGTGGGAGGAAGAGGAAGAGGAAGAGCCGAACGTCATACGTGGATAGCGCATGAAAACCAGAATTGTACATTTGATCTTTTTCCGCACATTGAGACATAATCACCAGAGAAATACTGCAGTTCGTAAGGTCACAACCCGCAGGGTAGGATATGTTCTGTTGAAATGTTTTTAATCTGTCTTCACATTCTTCACGGTGTAATAGCGGGCAGACTGTGAGGTTGCGAGCCGGATCTATAGCTGAACATCCTCCAAGTGATCGGGAGCCGAAAATTCATGTTGTCAACGGCAGCATCCCATCGGCCCCCTCTAAGCATGATCCGACCCGGGAAAATAGCGTCGTAACTCGTGAGGGGAATCACGTGACATACTGTACACCCGACCTAAGGCGAGCAACCCACTCATTTAAATCACTGATTCAGAGTTATGTCTTATTTACACTTTAATAAGGCATAAGGAGGAAAAAAAACACTGTAAATGTTTTGAATCCGTGATCCAGTTTCAACAATTGACCTTCCAGAGATACAGTTTAAGGTTTTTGGGGTTCCAGGGAGTTCCAGTCCTCCAAACAATTTGCCATATTGCTGTGTTTGTGTGTGTGTTTGTGTGTGTGTGTATGCGTGTGTGTATATTTATGTACGGAGACTGCGTGTGCACATACAGTGCACAAGCTTGAATGGGTGTCCACCTTGAACAAACACACACACACACACACACACACACACACACACACACACACACACACACACACACACACACACACACACACACACACACACACACACACACACACACACACACACACACACACAAACATGCACACACATCTCGCATATCAGCCAGTGGTGTCCTCTGGTCTTTATTTAGAACAAGGAAAGTCAATCCACCCTAGTACAGAGGGAGGGAGGGAGTATGAGAGGGGAAGGAAAAAAAAAAAATCTGAACTCTGATTATGTAAACGGTCTGTAATACGGTATATGCGGTATTAAGGTTTGAGACGAAGCCGAAAAAATAAATAAAGAGCACTGGACTCTTACACAGATTGATTGATTTTATCCATGAATTTGAAAAACATTGAGATTCTTCTTTTTTTTTTACAAATGTAATTGAAATTGAGATGAAAAAAAAATCACATTTGAATACAATAGTGTGTGTGATTTATTTATCCTTTTCATCGTTCTATCGGTGCATGTTGTACAACAATAGTTTGTGTTTCAAAGTCCGACATCTATCAGCTGAAGGTCCAGGAATGAGCACTAGGTTGTTATTAATTCAAACATTAAACGGTGACATGTACAGTAATGATTATGTCAATGTACATTATTCCGACTGCATGATCATACACAATAATGTTATATTTTCATGTTTATTTGGAGCGACTAATCTTCATTTTCTTAGTCAGGAATTGTTTTGTCAATAATAATAATAACAACAAAAAATAACATTTGGAATTAAGACAGAAAGTCATTAGTACAGAATTACAACAACAGCAAAAAGAACATCTCTTACATATATGTATATATGGGTTTTTTTCGGACTGGTCCTGTGCAGAAATTCTTGCTATTGATAAAAGCAACAGGGGAGGCTGTTTGGAGAGGTGATGGATTCTTTCTGCTTCCTTCCATTAAAGGCCACTTTTTGAATGACGGATGAGTGCGTGTTACCACACAATTAGCTACTTTGCTAATCTATCACATTTATTATAAGATTTATACGCTGTCGATTGTCAGAGTGATGTATGGCCATTTTGGGAATCGCTAAATCAAAGGGGAGTTGTGATAATTTGTATAATAATTCATTGTAATAATGGTTTGAGAAGCCATTGGTTTCAGAAGTGCTTTAAGGAATTATTAACAGATAATGAGGCGCTATCGGAGATTTCAGACGGTAACAACAGATATGTGACCGCACATGGTCACTTAAAAATGAAAAGGAAAATGATTTTCCCGGCTCTCTTTATTTTCTGAATTCTCTCACATTACATACGAGGCAATAATGGTCATGATCGGTATTTATGGATGTGTAAAAACAGCTTTTAACAAGAAAAACCTTTGTCCGACGTGTGTGTCTGTCTGTCTGTCTGTCTCCTTCCATTTTCCATCTATCTCAATACCTAAAAAAAGCAAGGGTGGAGAACACACACGTTTTCCATAACTCTCTCAGTACTTATCAGCTATGTTTAGTAACACTGATTATTTAAAGTTTATTATTATAATTATTATTATTGTTATTATTATCCTTGTTCTCTCTCTCTTTCAGTCTTACTGTGGACGAACGACGTGCTGCCGGCTGTTCTATTCCGCTCTTCTCACAGACACAATGGCTACGTATTGACCCGGTGTGATCTCCTAACCTCCGCCTATTACCAATCTGCTAACAAGGCAATAAGAAATCCTTCTGCACCTTCCCAACATCTCTTATGCTGTAGATGTGCTGCATTTCTGGGTGTAGCGGCGATAACGTTGCAGGGAGCCTGCGTGCTCACACACACACACACACACACACACACACACAAAAGGAAAACCTCCACATTATTAATCGAGCAACAGTTATTCCAGAGCTTTGGTGGTAAACTGTATATTTTCGGCATTTTAGGACTGATTACCTTTAGGTGTGTTATTAGTTGTTTTTTTTAGAGATTGCTGCCTACCTGTGAATCTGTTCCATTCTCTTGTCGACGGATTTAAGTTGAAAATGATGAACGATGGCTCTGCTTACTGTATTCTACCAAACAATTAACATCTTAACGCATATTCACGTGTGCTTTATCACGCACACATATCCACCATCTCTCGTACCTTTGCAGGGTTGACGCATGATAGCCTCACACAGGCACGCGCGCACACACACACACACACACACCGACTGCAATTTACTCCTTCACCATTCTGTCATTTGCCCTCTCTTCTCCTTCCTCTGTCCATTGTTTTAGTGTGTCTGGGTGTGTGTGAGCGTGCGCGTGTGTGTTTGTGTGTATGTATGTGTGTGTGTGTGTGTGTGTGTAAAAGTCAATCTGTGTGAAAGCCATTAGTGCCCTGACTGTCACTTAGGACTCACTGCAGGAGGGCACAGTGCCACACACACATACACGCACACACACCCACACACACACAGGAACATTTGCACATGAACATAATATAAAACAGTGCAGAGATCCATCTTTCTCTCTCTCCTCCCCCTACAGGTGAAAGGTCAAGTGCAACAGAATATTCTGCATGCTAAACAAAACTGCAGAAGGTCACTCCCTTTCTTCCTCTCTTTCTATTTCCAACGTATGCAGCAGGGTGCATGCCGGGCATTATGAGCCACAAATGCACAACAAGATATCTTTCATCAGCCCTCTCCCTCTCCCTCTCTCTCTCTCTCTCTCTCTCTCTCTCTCTCTCTCTCTCTCTCTCTCTTCCTTATACCAATATTCTCAGAGTACACACTGCTTCTCATAAATAGAGAAACACAAACGGAGTGCAGACATTATTTTCAATAAAGCCACTGAAGTTACTACGTTACAATTATCAATGTACAAATATCTATAAACCTACTGATTTTTATTACCATTTTTTTTTGCTTTATAATGAGGTATTCCAACATTTTATTTCATTTCACATAAAACAAATAAACCTTGTGTATGTGCGCGTATGTGCGTGTGCGTGCGCGTGTGTGTACTTACTCCACCAGGATAGTCCGAGCATCAAGCAGGGTCAGAACGGGGGGTTGGAGCGGTCCGGGAGGGAGCTGGGAGGTCACCATGGTAACCTGGGAGCTGTTGGTACAGCCTGCTGAGGTACACACACTCAGCACCACAACATGGGTGGAGTACACACCTAGACCTGTAAACACACGCACGCACGCACACAGACACACACACACACACACACACACACACACATACACACACACACTGTATAACATATTGTATATAGTGAATTCAACTTAGTATATCATGCTTCATTAAGCAGCTTAAGCAGAACATTTTAGCTGTGCCACGGCACCTCTGGAAAACAGTGCATATTTTTCCACCACCACCGCGTTCACTTCCAGATTTTGCTGATGAGCTTTTGAGCCTTTCATATTTTTCCCCAACCAGTGAGAGATAATATCTGCATCAAGAAACACCAGGGTTATTCAACAAGGTTTTTAAAGGCGGCCTGATTATGGAATATCTTTCAGAACAATTTTTTTATTTACATTGCAAAATTCTGGGAACTTAACAGACCAGGCTGAAGTAAAACTATTGAATCACATTTTACAACTAAAAAGAGTGGAGTAATTCCAACAAGTGAAAAAAAGAAAATAGTATGGTATATTTTCATGTACTTCCATACACATAGCCCTTCTACGGCGCAGTCACGTGACTCACCTGGTCACATTGGTAACCTACACACTGACCTATTTTTCACTGTTGTGTTTCTTAACCTTAAACTGCAATTAGGAAAATTGGGCCATGCTATTTTCTGCATAGACTTGAGGATCGCTCTGTTATTTCAGCCCCCAATCGTGTCTCTCTCTCCATCACTGCATCCCTCACGGCTTTCACGTTTATCTCTGCACTTCTTTCATTCTTCCTTTTTATCTTCTACTCTACCTCACAGCTGCATGCGCTGCCCACTGTCGCAGGGAATTGTGCCTCCAACTCTCTCTTTGTGCATTATCATCGAGTCTGGCCCCTATAATTACCATGTCCGTAATCCTCCCAATCAGTGTGAACATCAGACACTCTGCATTATTAGCCTGGCGTGGATAAGAAACACAACCCACACACAAGCACACACACACACACAAACGCTTGTTACTTCATTAACTAAAACACATTAGCACACACAAGCTGGTAAGAGTAGCGTGGGATGAAGTAATGATGACACTAAGTACAGTGGGTTTCGCAGGAGTGTGTGTGTGTGTGTGCGTGTGTGCGTGCGTGCGTGTGTGTGTGTGTGTGAGCATCTGGTGCAGCGTGCCCACGATCTCGTCTCAGTGGTGTGACATGGGTCTCTTTAGTGACTCCTTTCAAAGCAAAAAGCATTTGTGTGTTTTTGTGTGTATGTGTGTGTTTAAGCGTGTGTGTATTTGCATAATTGTACTCTTTGTTTCTCTGGTGCTTCATTTCAAAATGTGTGGGTATGTAAGAATGTGGAAAGCGTGTATATGTGTGTGTGTGTGTGTGTGTGTGTGTGTGTGTGTGTATTTAACACTCCTTTTGAAAGTGTTATTCCCTCGGTAAGAACTGAGATGCTCTGCTCTTTCAAATGCTAATCCCCCTACTCCATCCTGCTTTTCGACACTCTTCCTCTCTTTACACTCAGCCTTCGTGCCTTCACATTAACGAGGCCGCAGAACACTGCTTTTACTCAAACACACAGACACACACACACACACACACACACACACACACACACACACACACACTCTTTTTTGCCTACCAGTGATGTTGAGTCGTGTAGCGTTCCCCCTGTAGATGGTTCTGTCATTGTGGTGGAGAATGTACTCTGTGATGCGTCCGTTGGGCCTTAAAGACAGCGAGATGGAAGTCACATGAGAGCAGAGTTACAAGTTACAAGTTACAAGTACAAGTTACAAGTTACGCCTCAAATCTTACATCTTAATCATATATGATATTAATATATGTCCATCCAGATTTAAATAAATTCTTGTCATGCGGCATGGAGGTCAAAGGTCAGCAGGGTAGGTTACATGGTACCTTGCTGGCGGTTGCCAGGCGACATAGAGGGCAGAGGATGATGGGATGCCCACTGGGGGAGACACCGCCTCCGGAGCTGGATATGTATATGAAACAAGTATATAGTAATATGTAGTGAAAACAACAACTACTTATGACTCAATGCAAATGATAAACTACTATATAGTGAGTAAATATGGCAATCTGGCATAAGATTACAATTAGTTTGTTGTTGTTTTGTTTTTTAAGTGACGGAACTTATTTGAATTAAAATGTATCCCAGCATGGTTTTTAACTTTGCGAAAAAAACAGCGACAGATGGAGAGATAATAACTTAAACAAGGGAAAAAATATGCTGTTCTTATACCAGCGACAGTGTGAATGTAACAGTCTGTGTGCGTGTGTGTGTGTGTGTGTGTGTGGGATGGCAGCAAAAGCGAGCGCGTGTTTTGAGAAAAGCAGGTTTTCCTCCTGTCTTGATTACACAGTCTAACGGGAAACCCTGCACTCTGAGGGGATCGATACAGTAGTCTGTGTAGTTTTCTAATTTTTTTTCACTTCAGATTGATTTTTACTCTCCCGGCACTGACCCCGCCATCACATTATCTCCCCAACAAGGCCAGTTAGCCCAACGCAGATTAATGCAGCGCTGAGGGACAAACGCTGTTTGAGGACAATCGCCTCCTTTCCCTTTTCCTTCCGTACATATTCTTCCAGATCATTGGTGCTGCACCTTCCTCAGGCGTACTGAAGCTCCACCTCCCGCTCTCAGCACAGCCACCGGGAGTACAGGCACTGACGGTGACAAGGTAACGAGTGAACGGAGTCAGGCCCGACAGCAAGCCTGGATCAAAAAAATAAACAGCAGAGGAGAAAGAATAACTCTGATGTGAAATATGAACTGGGAATCGCGTTCAGGAAGTAACATGCTTTCAGTTTTTGGCTCCTTGATTTGACAAAAAATACAGGCGGTTTCTTCGGTAGCGTTTATGTTTAAAGTTTTATTTGTGTGTGTGTGTGTTTGTCTGGGGAGGGGAAGTATTATGTACATTAAAATATAACATGCACACTATGACATGGTATCATACAACCACCATGTGACTGGGTCGACTGCCTGAGATGACTGACAACAAAAGGACGTTCATCTCAGGAAACACCATGAACATCCTCAGTCATAGAGTGAAATTCAGTTAAATGACTCCGAGTGAAATATCTTTGCTTTCGTTAAAAATACATATGCAATTGTATAACATTAACAAATATGTACTTGTACAAGCATATGCAAACTAATGGCTATCGTTGATGTTAAATGACCACTTTGCAATATCGGAGAGATGCAGAGATGAAGAGACTTGAAATGCTCCAAAATATTGTATTATTTTAGATGTATTATTATTATTATTATTATTATTATTATTATTATTATTATTATTAATAATAATAATAATAATAATAATAATAATAATAATAATAATAGTTTGTATTTATATAGCATATAGCATTTATGTTGTTGTCAGCATACACATAACGCAAAGATTTATTTTTCGTACATTCATCACTCAGCCTCAACCCCAAGGTCTTCCTCTCCTTATCCACTTGCTGTTTTGTGTTGACCTCCCCTACTTCTTAACCTTCCCTCCCTTTACTTCCTTTGCCTGCGATTGGACGTATTTCTCTGTAAATTCTGTCTTTCTTTCTCACCCTATCCCACCCCCCTTTTTTTTTGTTTAATTAGGGGCCAGGGCCCCACTCGGCAGCCATTACATCCTCATTTGCTTTCTGTGATTTTCTTTAAGACGTTGGTGTAATTCTGCAGTCAGGTGTCAGGGCCGTCATAAATTAACCAGAAACCTTCTCGTAGTGGACTGAATGTCTGGCAAAGACACAGGTGGGGAACAACGGGGTGAGGGACGAAGGAGAGAGGGGGGGACAGAGAGAGAGAGAGACAGAGTGAGAGAGCGAGAGGGAGATGTCCAATCTTCATATTTGCCTGGAGACATGGCAGAGTGGGCGAGAGCGGGGACGAATCGCTGCGGCGGATTCAAACATCATCACCGCCGTAAAACGACAAAGAGAGATGCCAGAGTATGACATCATGGGGGTAGTCCTGAGTGTCTCGTTCCAAATGGAGACAGTCTTCTGGAGCTGGGGACTTGCCAAGGAGACATTAGCTGGCTTGCCTGGGGCAATGCGTCTTCCTTGTGTGCGTGTGTGTGAGTGAATGTGCGTTATTTATTTGTATGTATATATGGAGGATGCAAGTAGCGGTCCGCCCGCTACATCTCACGCCTCCCTATACAGTACAGAGGCAAGCATGTGAGAAAAGTCTGTTTATGTCCTTATCAGGGATGTTAACAATGAATCTACTGTCATTTAATTGCTAATAAGAATTTAATAGATTAAGATTTTGTCTTATAAGAACTGAACAATATGCTTTGTGGGGCAGAAGTCGTTTCGGGGTCAAAAATACCCAGCCAGGAAGTAGTAGTACTCACTGGCACGACAGGGGGGCAGTCGTGGAAAAGAAGCCCAGTGGGGCAGGAAGTAGTAGAAGTAGACGGAGGCTTCCGGGAGAACGACAAACAACAAACACGGCTGCACGCGCCAAACGGGAGCTTCTCGATGCCGAGGAGGAACCTATGTTTATTGTTGCTCAACAACTAATGCTGCGTTCAGATGGAGCTCGGTAGAACGGGAACGGGACAACGTCGCTTTCTGAGCGGCACAGGGCAGGAAGAAAAAACCCAGGGGGAGGGAGAGGTACAACAGAAAAACCAAACAAACGATATGTTGCTATGGTGATGACTCCAATAAAATATATTAAACTAAATGATTTTGTGTCTGTTTGTATACAAGAATTTTAGTAATTTTATCAGCGTCTCGTTGTCCATATTTGCACCAGACTTGATCTGCTACGTGACATCTGACTCATTCCGTCGCGAGACGGCAAAAAAGTTTAAATATTCAACTCGCCCAGAGACGGGTTGTAAATATTCCTGTAAATGTGAACCAGCTCAGTGACTCTCAACTTGAACTTCCCCATATTGAAATGAAATGGAATAAACTGAGGATAAACGCCCCTCACGGCAAGTCACAAAATCTCAGTGGTGCGTGACGTGGCGAAGGTCCCCTCGCACCGTGGCGCACCCCCTGGTGACGTCATTAGCTTTTATGTTATCAATTTATCGACGATTGATTGTTCAGGTTAACAACTATCGATGAAGGAAATTACTTTACATTTGAATCCCTCGTCCTCGAAGTCTAGAGGTGGAAAGAGGCCAAAATAAGCTGGACATGACATCACTGGTGGAATGCTCTTATTATGCAATGTTTGGTTAAAGTAAGTGTTTCAAAGTAATTTTGCACTGCTGCTTGCATTAAACAGGAATTATGTTAATGGTTGGACTTGGATGAATTGTTTTGAACGTACTCAGAAGTTCTCCGTACTCAGAAGTTCTCAGACCTCTTTACTTGAGTAAAACAAGAACCCTGACACAAAATGACGAGTACTGTAGCTTTCACCGTCAGAATAAAGTTTGCTTTTCAAATGTAACATCGTAAAAGTTCAGGCCTCTGAATATATACTTAAGTTAGTACAGTAACAAAGTACTTTGTTACTTTCCACCACCGTGCATGTGTGTGTAGGTGTATTCTCATTACCTGTGTAATTCCCATCGGCCTGGTGTGTGGTTCTGACGGGTAGCGCATCGGGGCGGTCGGCCTCGTACGCCCTGAGCTCATACCTGTCAATCAGCCCTCTGACATCACCGGTGGGCGGAGACCAGTGCACCTTAGCAGTGAAGCCACTCCCACCTGCCACCACACGGGGAGGGGCGATGGACTTGGGCACTGGGGAAAGAAAGAAAGAAAGAAGGAAAGACAGACAGGGTAATGAGGTATTATGCGACAGTATCACATGTTCTACATATTAAAGTGCCACTAAGAGTGGCTTAGCAGTCATCAGGGGAGGGAGACGAGGTGCAAAACTTGAAAGAATTAAAAAGAAAAAAGGGGAGAGGAAACGATGCTCTGGCTCGACCCGGAAAACAGTGTGATATAATTTAAGCGAAAAAAATGACAAAAACAAAAAATAAAATAAAATGATTGAAGCAAATGAAGCAACGAGGAAATAAAAGACTGAAAATAGAAGAGAGGAAGAAAAAAGGAGAGGGGGAGAGGGAGAGAGTAAAGAAGAGGCATCTCCCATCTCTGTGTTTTAATAGGCCCAGTAAATCATACCCAGCCATTAGCATAAATACTATTTATGAGAGTTGTAACTTTTTCAGCACTGATTTAATACAGCCAGCCATTCATTCTGAGCCGTATTTCACAGCAATCAGCCTCGTTCGCTCGCTGCAGTCGGCTTCACACCTCGTCTCCTCCACTGCTTTCCTCTCCTTCTCTCTCAGACTTGGCCTCATCGCTTACCGCTTCTCTTTTATAGACTACATTCCTTTCCCCTCTGCCCGGATGCTCCGTCCATCCGTATGTACGCGTGTATGTCAGCCCCACTAGGGTCTTTTTGTGCTCATCACAGCCAAAATATTTGGATTTTGCATTGGTTTTCTCAAGAACCTGCGGTGCTTTCACGATACAACGAGAACAGTGGTTGAGAATTCAGTTGACAATTCTCTATGTGTGTTCCACAACAATATCGCAGGAGATACAAAACACTGGAAACGAATTAGCACGTTCTTTAGGCATTTATTTTGGGAGGTAGATGTGAGTGGTTCCTTTCCCTGCCATTCCTCACTTTTTCCCTCTCCCTCTCTCCCTCTCTCTCTCTCTCTCTCTCTCTCTCTCTCTCTCGCTCTCTGGCTCATCGTCGGAGCCAGAAAGACACCTTCCAGTATATCGTTCAATGCTAAAGAGCAGCTTTATTTTCCACCAGGGAGCAGACGGACTGCTCTGGGTCAACAGCCTTTTACTGTGATGCCCTTTATGGAGGCCTTATTAATCTCTCATATAATATCCCCAGCCAGGGATCCTTCCCACGTATGAGGAAGTAATGGTTTTATTTTCTCTAATTTCAATACATGGAAGGGAAAAAGGTAGAATAAATGGAATGTTTGCTCCGCATTTCGCTGCTCTTATAAATGTTTGGTAAATAATTTTAACAAAAAGCAACTTTCGTCCTGAATCATGGATCCGCACAAAAATTTTGTCTACTTTGTCCAGAAAGACAAAAAAAAACCAATAGTTTATATGTAGTAAGTCGTCCAAGGCACTACCCTATAAAAAGTGTATTGTATCTTATCTTAATTCAAACACACACACACACACACACACACACACACTAGAACACAAATTAACCCACTTCTGAAGTCAATATGGATTTGCAGGTCTGTGTGTGTTACCTGTGCTTCGACTGCGTCCCCGCTGCCAAGGTCCTACTGACCATCCACCTGCAGCGGTTGCCACAAACCTATACAGGTACTCTGAAGAAGATGTATTAGAATAGATGAGAAAGTTGATTCAATATGTGCTTTTGTGAAACAAAGAACTGAGTTGAATCATGGAGGTGTAACTCTCATTTTCAGTGTACGGTTCAGATGTTTTTACAACCGGTTTGCATCTCTTTCTCGCGTGTCTAAATGCGAGCCTCCTAATCCTCACCAGTGAAAGGCTGCAGACCATAATCCTGAGCGTGCGTGTCTCTGCCAGTATACACCAACACTGAATCATTTCCACGACAGAGGAAGCGGCTGTCGCTGGTGGAACAGCCGTCTAGGTAGACTCTAACGGAGTGCTGAGAGGCGACTGACAGGTTTACAGTCAGAACGGCTGGAGGGTCGGTTTCATCACTTCTGATCGTCAAAGCCCTCAAACAGCCTCCAAAACCTGTGAAAGGAGAGGGGGAGGAAAGGCGCAAGGAAAAGAATAGACAGAAAAAAAAATCGAATAAAAAGAATTCTTGCTTTTTTTGATTCTTGAATTGAATTTGAATTCACAAAACGTACGTCAGACTTGGGAATCCCAAATTTGTACATGTACCTGTAAACAGTATATATCGGTTAACAAAAACTATAACATTCAGTTCTAATATTTCAGTTTTACGAAGTTTGGAAGTTACGCAAACATTTTCTCAACACCATAGTCACAAATTAATTGAAATATTTAATTTGTGTTTTTGACTGAATTCGTTCCATGACAAATTTTTGCACGACTCCTGGAAAGCCGTTCTCACTATGTATTAATATAGCAATTTATCCTGTGCATAGAATCACATTTAGTATATTTTTGCACATTCGGATTTCTTTTGTTGTCTTTTTAGTTTTTTCAGACTGTTGTATATGAAAATGTAAATCTAAACGAAATGTCCCGCCGGATACCAAGCCATATATAAAGATGTTTGTGTGTGAGTTGCGGAGCCACAATGTACCGTTTCTGTGGCTCCGTCTATGGAGTCCCGGGTGGCTGAGCTGGGTGGGCACGCCCCCCAAATAAACGGGCGAATCCACTCTCAGCCCCAGTGGCCCTCCCGCGCCGCTCAACTGTTCCTCCCAATCGTTGACGGCGGCGGAGATAAGCGAGCCCCGTTTGGCCAACGAGAGCCGGTTCCAGTCGCCGTCGCAGTAGCTAAGCCCCACCCACATGCTGAGCTCCGTCACATGACCCCCCCAGGACACTGTGAAGGAGAGGAGGCCACTTTCCAGCTCCACCTGCAGAACACACACACACACACACACACACACACACACACACACACACACACACACACACACACACACACACACACACACACACACACACACACACACACACACACACACACACACACACACAGAAAGGAAGCTTTCCGGTTATTGAGTTTCATGGTTGAATGTATATGTGTACGGCGTGTGTGTGTGTGTGTGTGTGTGTGTGTGTGTGTGTGTGTGTGTGTGTGTGTGTGTGTGTGTGTGTGTGTGTGCTATTCACCAGCATGTAGTCATCAGAGTGTGTGTTGTACGCAAAGAGAAGAAGGGCATTGAGCTGGTCCGTTCTGAACTCCAGAGTAACGTCAAACTTGTCACCGCCACTGAACACGTCCCGGTCCAACATCAAAAACCCTGAAACGACAGAGACACCACAGGATGCAAACTGGACAGGTGACCACAATAATAACAACGGATCTTTTAATGTTTCAAAAGTTGATTAACGCAACTTTGAAACCACTTCCAGAATCTGTAACCTTATTGACATCCAAAGTTTGAAATAGGATTCACAGGTGGGGTGGGGCAATACACTCGGCTCATGGTTCAGTGAACAAAGTTTCACACATCATGATTGTAGGGGATTCTTTCTTTATCTCTTTGCCATTAAACAAGCGAAAACAGTGAATGAAAGTATAAAAAAGTATACGTATTTCTTACAGCTTCTTCTATTAGTTTTTCTTTCTTTTATCGTTCTAAGTGCAGATAATAGAATTATGAAATCCATGAGGTTTTAAAAGCAGACACTTATCGAAATAAAATCAATTCTAATCATTTTTGATTCCAATGCCCACTGCCAAATCAAATTATAAAGTGTGGCAAAATATATCATCACAGGCCTTACAGCAGGTCATTTCAGTGAATACACATGTGGCAGAAAATTTTCATTTTTTCATTTTTCAATCTTCCAATCTACAAATCTGATCATTCACGCAACGTTTGACAATGGCGTTTAACAAAATGCGTTATCACATATTTGAACCACTGTCACCAATTTGGGATCACTACAATGAACTTACACCAATGTTATTAGTAACATTTCAGGAATTTCCCACCTTGCCCCAGAAAATGAGCCCCGTCGTCAGCCTGGACCAGACATCCCTCCCAGCTCTCGTAGGCCTCCGCCTTCTCCGCAGCGCTCGACCAATCCAGAGGCTTCCAAGTCTCCGTCGGACGATCGGTGTGCTTCAGTTCCACATCTCTCAGGCAACCAGAGAAGCCGTTTCGCACCAGCCGGGCACTCCCTAAACAACACACGAGAGTGCAGTTTAAATACAAAAAGGAAAATAAAGCAAGACCGTCGTTTTGTGCATCAGTTTGAGGTTGTCGTCCATTGATGTTTTACTATGAGATTACCATGACATACGTATGATTTATTATTATTAGGGCATGCGTCGATAGACTACAGAAAGATAGAAAGTAATCAGTATCAGCGTCAAATTGAAAAGAGCCTGTTAAAATAGGTTCTAGTGGGTAGATTCTTGAAAGGTTGTCCTGGTCCCGCTAACAACTACAATGACCCAAATTTTTGTCAGAGGTACTTCATACTCATACTTCATACTTTGTATTTTTTTAAGGGGACCTTATTAACTCATGATCAGACAGAACTAGGTGTCTCAGGAGGGAGGCTCCTCCCACTGACCCAGCCCGTCAAGAACAGGATGTGTTTAGAGGCATGTTGGAATGGCTAGAATACATGATCTCAGTGGTATTTTCAGAAAAAAAATTTTTTTGGACCTCAAAGACCTATATTACCTTGTTGAAAAGAAGCATAATAGGTGCCCTTTAATTCCGTTTTAAAAAGTGGCAGCGATCATCAATCATACATATGACATCAAAATGTGGTCACCTATGTCCTGTCTGAGTACGGGGAAGTCTTCAGGCAGGCCTCCAACAAACAGCCCTGTGTTCTCACCGATGATGCTGCTGCCGCTGGAG
>NC_137190.1:14684763-14699763 GCF_960531495.2 Zeus faber | reverse complement strand
ATTCTGCTCCTGCGTTGGATGACATTCAGATCAACTGTCCACAATCTCTGCAGCATTATTACCCTCCTCCTTCACCTCCCGTGCACCCCCCCCCCCCCCCCCATGCATCCACTGTTCCTCCGCTGTCCGCTTTCTGTTTCCCCCTCTTTCACAACAGAGTACTATCAGTGGGTGGAGGTTTCCTGCATGGGTTGCATATAAGACACTGACAATGGTTGTCCGTGTATTTGAATTGCCGATGTGAAAAATGCAGACGTGATGCAGCTAATTTTGCTGCAGCGAGTCTTGTCACCCCGGGAAGAAGGAAACAGAGCTGATGAAACAAAACCAAAGCAACACACTTTGGCTTAACATTATTTTTTTTTAAACAGTCAAGTTCAGTTTGCAAAGATTTTATTCGGAAACGCTGCTCAAGGAATCTTTACTGTTTTAAAATAATATACTTTACGTACGCATACTGTATGTGCATCGTATTTATTGAGTACACAGTATGACAAACAATCGATAAACAATCTTGGCATGACTGACCAATTTTACTGATGTCAGGGTCTGACGCCACCGTTTATACTGACACCATTAAAAAGTGACAAGTTTAACAGACATGACCCAAATTTATGTAAGACTGGCAACCCAAACGATGAATGGACTTTCATTCCTGAAAATCTGCCATCTCATCGAAACAGACAGCGAGGCAGTCCTGCCTGCGTTTTGTGTCGTTAGGGAGATGAAGAGTTGGGTAGGCACAATTCATAAAACCTATGATCAGTCTCCCAGCCAGGAAGGCCAGTTAACTCAGCTTACAGAGCTTTAGTGATTGGTTGCAAACTCTGCGACAGCGTCTACATCTCCGGCCATTTTATGGTGTGTCTCCCCGTAAGCACGCCTGCACGGATATGAGCTGAGGTTTACACGTGCACGATTTTCTAGGCATACTAGAAAGGCACACACCCCCCGCATTGGTAATCCCATTAGGAAACTCAGCACTCAAATGGGGAAAATAATGGGCCCAAATATATTTATATAGGACAACATTAATAAGCCATGACACCACTACTGTACCTACCTGTTAATTGCCATTAACAAATCCAAACAAAAGAATCAACCGAGTTTGGAAACAGACCCACACCTACTGTACCATAAATAGGGAAAATGAACACACAAACACAGTATCTAAATATATATATATCTCAAACTGGGAAAAAAGGTATGTGTGCATTTGTGTCCGAGTTGGTTTTCACATAGAATCATATTTGTGATAATCATCTGCCATTATCACTTTCATCATTGAAGATGTTCACTCTTTAACCCTGTTACTTGTATCTGGGAGGAGCGTGGCGTGTGTGTGTGTGTGTGTGTGTGTGTGTGTGTGTGTGTGTGTGTGTGTGTGTGTGTGTGTGTGTGCGTGTGTGTGTGTGTGTGCAAGCACACGCGTGTGTGTACATATGAGTGAAAAACTTAATTAGCTTGCAATTGGTATTCACGCATGATGACTGCAGGGAATGAGTTAATTGCAGTCCAATTCAAACGTTGACACACTTTCAAAGTTTCTCCCCCCATCCCTCTCTCCCCGAGAGAAACCAATGAGGAGCGGCAGATCACATTTATAAAATGAGAGTCGGAGATAGCGGGATGGAGACGGAGAAAGACAGATGGCGAGGGCAGAGGAAGTGGAGGAGCAGAGTGACAAGATATGCAGTAACCGGAGGGATTTTTTTAACGGTCACCATTTTTTGGATGGAAGAAGGTACAGCGCGGTACACTAAACCCTGAGAGTGCGATGAATTCCTTTGTTTTTTTGGACGACAATCAGGACAGGAAATAATGTACCACTTATTTTAATTGGAATGAAGTTAGAGGGGAGTGAGACAGGTTACTTAGCGAATAACATAGAAGAGAGACCAAGTAAAGCCAATGGGGAAAGTTAGCAGAAGAACACAACAGTGTAGGAGAGAATGACAGAAACAAGGGAATGTGGGTTGGGGTGCAATGGATGAGCTGAGGGGTCATAATATGGTCTGAATGGCCATGTGTGTAGGGGTTATATCCCATACACCGCACGCAAGAAAGACAAATACTCGAGTTGAGATATTCGTTTTTGGACGCTCCTCATCAAGCGAGGACATCATTTACACTTTCAACAGCAAATAAAACACAATGACCCCGAGTGTTTTAAGAAGGACAGGCAAGCATTTTAGCTCACAGTGGTAGCGAGACTGTGATCAGAACTATCGGCGCTGTTAAACTGCAGTGCGAGGCGGTTTCCTCCTTCAAAAAGTGAAACAACTATGTTAAGAGTGAGCTTTGTCCCCTACCTGTGGATCAAACAGGAAGTGAGGGCGTCCGTTTTGGAGTTGCAAAGCCAGGAACTCTTCTTGACCCCCGGGAGAGAAAGCGCAGAGCAAAAGGCCATTCGGCGACCGAGTCCTGAAGCTTAGCCGGATACCTGGATCGAGAGAGTGAGAGAGAGAGAGAGAGAGAGAGAGAGAGAGAGAGAGAGAGAGGGTTTTGAGTTAAAAAAAAAAAAAAAAAAGAATAAATAGAGATGTAGCGTGATGTACGTCCCACAGGAGAACACTTCACTGCACCACTGTGCGGCGTATCCGGGAGCAGATATTAGTCTTCCACATCATCAAGATGAAGTCTATGATGAAGATGAAGTTTTCTCCTCAATCAACCTTTGAAGTTTACAGCCATTTGCGTGTGTGCGTGCGAGGGAGAGCGAAAGAGAGAGCAGGGGGGGGGGGGGAAGGGAAGGACGAGCCTTTCGGTGTATGCCCCGCTACGTCTCCATCAGGTTCGCCTTTTCCCAATAGCTCTAAACTCGCCGGATCCACTTTAATCCTGCAGACGGCGCTGATCTTAGCTGGAACACACGTCAGGGAAAACACACGGGCTTCACTTGACTGACCCGCCTCCCTCCTCATGCGCTCCATTAGAGAGGGCAGATAACAATCTCTTCTAATCCCTCACTCCTTCCACCTAAAACCACCGAACACTACTTGAGATTTAGGGGTGAAACTTCAAGCGCCACGCTCGCCTCAAAGACACTGCTGCACCTTTCCCAAGATGGAGTCAAATAAATGCAACGCACACGTTTAATACACACGTTACACAGGCATTCCATCCTGTCGTCTTTTCCGACAGGATACAAATGCATTCCAGTTGATAATTCAGCATTCTTATCATTTTTTATTTTATTTTTTCCACAAACTATGTCATTCACAAGAATTACGTCCAAATGATCGACAGGCGTCCCCCATTGAAGGAAAGGTTCGCCGTTTCTATTGTTTATCTTTCATATTCCCGATTCCCTGTCGCGCTGCCGGCCCCTGCCGTGCGGTGTTGTGAATCAAAGCTTTTTTGTGGGAAAGTAGTTGAAGCCCTCCGAGACGGGTAGCGCTTCCTGTAACCTCACCGCACACCCAGAGCTGAGAATTCCGGCAACGTGCTGCCATACCATGTTACTCTCGATTAGAGATTGGATCTTAATCCGCTACTAGATCCACATAGAGACAGGGAGAGTGCGTTCGTGTGTGTGTGTGTGTGTGTGTGTGTGTGTGTGTGTGTGTGTGTGTGTGAGAGTGTGTGTGTGTGTGTGCGTGCGTGCGTGCGCGTAAGTGTGTGTTAGTGTGGTTTCTTAGCTCTGTCTTTCGGTCTCTTTAGGGAACAGAAGTGTGGGAACATCTGAGAAGTTTACTGGAGGCAGTCTCGGGTTTATTAAAGACTGACGCTCGCAACATCATTTTCCTGTGTTGATTCACTCAACGTCGAGCGCTACCAGATCAGATCAGATCAAAACGCCGCTTTCACGTCACTTATAGCATGGTTTTTATTTCAATTTTATGGATAACGATACAGAATGGCATGTTCACCACAAAATCCTACGTGTGCAATCACACTTTATCCATTTGATTTATTTTATAAGGGGCTTAACTCGCTTCACACGTAATTTTACCCCACCGGTATTGTTATTATTCATAACTTTACTTATAATTTATAAAAACAAATAACAAAAACAAACACGACATAAAAAAACTTTAAAAAGGGTCCTCCAAATCCTTTGACAGTATCTATAATGTATTGACAAAAAAAAAAAAATCAATAAAAATAAAAACAGGGCAAAATTAAGAGCAATGGTTACTATGATGTCACAAAATATCATATAGGAACGTTTATCATTTTCATTTCATTTCCCAGGAACATTTCCTGGTTACCATAAGACAATGTGTGGAATGACACATGTTTGTCCATCTCAGCCGCACACACATCAACTTTTTTGCGCATAATGAATGAAAAGTAAGTGATTTTACCCTTGAAGATGAGCTAACAGGCCGGCGGCTTCTGTTGCTTGATACTGTAGAGATTATAAAATACAACAATGTTCTCTACATCCCACTCAGATGCTGTACATCCAGCAGCCATGTGTCATTTACATTCATGACCTTGTCCACACAGAGACGAGAGAAGCCATGACAGATATCTGACATTACATTATCCCCCTTTAACCTTCTACTCTCTCTCCCTCTCGCTCTACCTTCTCTCTCTCCCCTCTCTCTTTCTCTGCTTTGCTTTTAACCTTCCTCGTCTCTTTCTTGACCTTTTTAATCTCCCTTTCCTTTTTTGCCTCCCATCTCTTCCACTGACATCATTTCTGTTTCTTGCTCTCACCGCTTAAAATCCCCTTTCTTTCGTTTGACCACTTTCCATCCCCCCATCCTGACCGATCCTAACCCCAAATCAACCAAACAATACGGAACGGCAAACGCATTCTTTATAGAATAACGTTCATATGCACATTCAACAATGTTAACACAGACCACACACACACACACACACACACACACACACACACACACACACACACACACACACACACACACACACACACACACACACACACACACACACACACACACACACACACACACACACACACACACACAAATAAAAAAGAAAACAGACCTAAGGGACACTTGCAACCTCTCATTGGGACAGTACTAGAAGCAGCCACGTCCATATTATTTACTGCATTACAGCACAAACATGTGTACAGTACACACTTCACACTCAGTAGAACACTTCAACTTAAACACATCACACGTTCTGGTAACTGATGCATCTGCTGGACACGGTTTCCTCAGACGGACAAGAGTGAGAAAAATGCCATCTGTACTTGAAGTAAAAACCCTGATAATACCTGAGTGGTGCAATGTTGTGGAAAAAGAAAGACGAAGCATGCACACAAGTGCAAACAGCAGCCGAGCATGGATAAAACATACTGAAACTCCGGGACCCTTTATACAAAATATCCTCTTTCAACTCAAAGAAGCGTTCATTCTTGTGAGATTTGGCAAAAGATGACAAAAGATGAATCTGAAACTGCATTTTCGTAAGTTCCCACAGTGGCGACCACAATTCCCACAATGACAATAAGAACCTTTGTTTACCCAGGACAGAACCTCCTCGTGCGTTGCTTAATGGTTCACCAGAACAGCATTGTATCCTCACAGAAATCTTAAATCTTAAAGACAAATAAATAAGAATTATGGCAAAAAATTCAAAATGGTTTTTGGAAAAATTATTTTCATCTTCCACATGATACTAATTTAACTCACTATAGTATTTTGTGAGATGTGCCATAATTATTCTGTGTTTCAATTTCCAAACAACTCACTGTGGTAAGAATGGGAGACACTGGGTGGCATGTGACATAATTTCCTGTGACTGAGTCTATTGCCTTAAAATGAAGCGAATTCTATACAAGGCAGTTCAACTATTTACACGGGCTTTACTCTTTGAAGACCATTTATTCTCCCTGACGTTATTCCCCTACCACTGTATTGACTGCCCTATGACATCCGGGTTCAATGTCTCTGCCTCGGAGCCCGGTGGAGGTGGACTGCAATCAACATATCACACGTACAGTGACCGCAGAACCATTTACAGCGTTAAATCAGTCTTGTTTATCCCCGAGTATTATTTCACATGGTCTTGTATTGTTTCTCCCCTCTGTCGCAGCAAACAGTGGAGGTTGTGTGTAATCATCTACACAACATAACCTGAATAACTCCAGTCATGTTAGCTCTCTGCTGGCATTAATCAGAGCCTGCCGTATTAATGAGAGTGCGGCAGCCAGCTAATTACACTCATAGATTCTGCAGCAGCCCATTAAATATACAAATGACAAAATTAAAGAGCCCAGCCTCTTCTGATTAATCTTTAAATGGGGAAAAACTAATGATGTCTGCGCAAACTTTCCCTCCGCACACTTCTCCCCCCCCTTCTCCTCTCAAACGCTCAAAGTCTGGCAATCAATCAAATTAATTAAGGAAAAATAATTTGTATCATTTAACATTTCCCTCTTTCCTGCTCCGCTGCCGCAGTGCCGCCACCGCCACCGCCACCGCCACCGCCACCGCGGAGTGCGGGAGACAGACTCTGGGAATTAACCAAGGTTTCTTTTGTTACTGTCCTTTTATTTCTTCTCCTCCTTTTTGTTAAAACTGCATTTATGACGTTTCATCTCTCTTCATTTACTCGAGGGTTTAAAGAAAAAAAAAAAATACAACTGGATTAAGAATACGAGACTGGTGCTCAACTCAAATGAGCCGTTTTCAGTCTTAAATACTGAACCATTACAAATGATGTGAGAGAGTTCATATTGTGTGTATATCAAGCAGCTTAGTGGATATCAAAACATTGATTTTATAAGGCAAAAATATGGATCTTTACTAATATATGTACGTGTACGAGTACCTCATTTAAAGGTAAACAGTTAGATGCATAGGCAAGACCGATGAGGTAAATGGACTGATGTGTTTTTTTATGGGAAAAGGGCACTTTAAGGGTATTCATATTCCAACAATGATTTCCGATCTTAACTAAGATTCACCAGAGGAGATATTGACCCCAAGTGCCCTAAATTCATTTAGTAGAGAGAAGTGCCTTTACTTCACAGGTGAATGCACCGAAATAATTTATGGAAACATGCACTCAAATTGGATTATATTAAAACAATGACTGTACATGGGGAAACAAAAAAAAAAAAAAAACAGCAATTTTGATTGAGCAGACAAAACGATCCTTATAATTAAAGGTGAACAACCTAATGTCGTGTATTAAGGCAAATGGGCACTTAGGTTATACGTACGTCATTGATTTAACATGTTATAAAACCTGCCGTTACCTAAACTGATATTTAGCATAGAAAATATTGACCACACTCAAAGTGCCCTTAATACCACTACTGGGAGGCCTGCGGAGGAAACAAAAAGTGCATTAAAAAAGCCATTCCTGCAATTATTAATACTTCCAGAGTTCTGCATTAGATTATTTCTGAAACAAAATAGAGTGACATTCTATTTCATACACAGCCCAAAAAAAGATATCTGGCATTAAACACTGCCTACAGAGGGAAACATATTACTGAAGAAAATATTAAATAAAATTTGCCAAACATCTATGATGTTTGGCAAGTTTCTGAGCAGTTATCATGCGACTTCATATCACTAACCGTGCCTTAAATAAACATATACAGCTTGAACTCAAAGTTGAAATATTATAAATCACCGGGTCACAAGACACAAGGTTTCTGCGAGACATCAGCGATTGACAAGTCTCTCCTCTGTGATCAATCAGCTCTCGGGGGGAATTACACTGCATTACATTCATAATCCGATTTGGCTTTGATTTGTTCGCTGTTCCGTGCACTTCGACGGGAATAATTGTCTGTAGATGATGCTATTAGTATAGATGATTGTAAAAGGCCAGTTTGAGGACTGCCGACACATTGATGGTCCAGAATAGATCCGGTCTGATCCATTACCCTTTATGAAGGAGGAGAGGAGAGGCTGAATACTCTCAATAACAAAAAAAATAACAAAAAACATCATTATCAATTTATTGGGATGAAAACAGAGTAGCGAGTGACACATTACTCTTTACGGATCCAGGAGAAACCGAGAAGGAACAAGAGGGGAGACTTTCTCAATGACAATCGCCCATTGTGCAGCACTGCACAAAGAATCTTAAGAGTATTTACTTTACGTGTTTTATTTTCAACTCCTCTTCTCACGGTAATTACAGTAAGTTGAACACATTCACAGAAGAAAAGGGTATCTGTGCTTTTTTAAGTATTTTTTCCTTTTCAGTCTTACTTTTCAGGCGTATTTAGAATGACCCAAAACCACACCAAACAACAATTATAATAAACAAAAGCTAAAATTCATAATTATTCTAGCGATTTTTTCAACCAATATGGGGAGAGAATTTTTTTATTTATTTTTTTAATGGTACTTGACATTGTTGTGAAGAAGGCCTCAAGGAGACAACAAAGTAATCCATTGCAATTGATATAATCAAAAGAGGGTAAGTAAGTAGTATGTACATGACGGATGTGTGTTAAACTGTCGCAGGATAATAGTTTTCATCCTAAAAACGATGCACAGGTAATAATGAATCACAGCTCCAAATTTAGACATTAAGATAGATAAATAATGCCAAGGCAAAAGAGATATGTGTTGATCGAAGCAGCTCAGGATGTGAGAGGAATCATGATGAATCTCTGCATAGATCAGACTTTCGGCGAACGGTGAAGGAACAGGCTCATTGTCCCATTAACGGCATCAAAGTTGTGACAATTCTCAATGTGCAATCAAGATTTTGGCTGACCACAAGGGGAAAAAAAAGAAATATTCTAGATAAGGAAAGACGGCGACTGCGGTACGAGGTTTCAGCGTGAAAAAGGGGAGATCCGTGAGCCAAAGTGGCATGGAGGAGCTTTGTGAGCTCAAGTCGTGCTGATTACTATCAGCAGTCATTAATTATGAGCGTCAGAGTGGGTGATGTTCACAGATGAAGCAGAACATGTTTGGCTGTGGAGCTCAGCTCTCTAATGACACTGGTAAACAGAAAGATAATTGTCCTTTACAATGATTGGGAAGTCTTTGGAAGACAGTGCAGTGATGGCAGAACAACAAACATATAACACACACACACACACACACACAAATATGCAGTAGAATCTACAGCCATGCCACACAATGACAGATTGTCCACATATTATCCGCATGATTTTAAACACAGATCTTAAACTACAAACCTGTAAAGTCAGTGTTGTTGGGAAGTGTTTGACTGGGAAAACGGTAGTAACCGCTGCCTGGGAACCTGGTCCCCCTCATCACAGGTTCACGGGAATCTGATAGGGAAACATCGGTCCGTTCCACCTGAGAAAAAGAAACAACAACAACAAACTATTACTTACAAACTACAACAATAACTATTAACTTTGCAAGTTGCGTGATGATTCGATGGTAAATATTATCCCCACTGAAAGAACACAAACCTGGTAGATGGGTGGAGGTCCATTGAGTTGGCCTGGAGGTTCCCACTCTATCGCTACTGCCGTCTCGTTTACGGGATGAAGTGTCGGTGGAGTCAACCCGGTTGGAGCTGTAAGGAGAGAGAGAATGTGCCTTCACAGCTGAACAACATTATTTTGCGCTGCAGAAGTCAGGCGCAGTTTCAGGAAGCTCCTATTACGGGCAGTTGCAGTCACTGAAAAAAAATTAAAAATAAGAAAAACCTGACCTCCAAGTTCCAAATACACCAGAACGTTTCCCCCTGCTACGCATCACCCCATCACTACAGTAGTAGTAGCAGCAGTTATTGTCGTTTTTTTTTTTCTTCTTGTCGCAGGAATTTCAGCCCAGTTTGTTTAATGAGTGTCAGGGCGTCGGGTCCATGGTAAAGTGAGAAGGTGATAGAAACATGCATGGTTGAGGAGAGAACCAGAGTGTTTACAGGGAGAGAGACGAACGAGGAAGGACGTGTCCAGTCAGTGAAAGCCCTCAATGTCTGGGTTTGTGTGTGTGCATAAAGCAGGCAAACAGTTTAAATGGATCGCAGCGGTGGTAGATTAAATCTCTCTCTCTCACTCTCTCTTTCACAAGCAGGCACGCACACGCGCACATCTGCACATGTGCACACACGCACACACACACACACACACACGCACACACACACACACACACGCTCGTTAGTGTGAGCTCTAATAGAGCTCTTAAATGGGAAGTGGACAGGTTGTCTTGTGCAGCTCATCTCGGTGCATCAAACCATAAATTACTGCCAATCGATAGCTCGCCAGTCTATTGAAATGGAGCTACGGCATCATTTAGAACACTCAGAGCTGGATGTGCGATAAGAGTCTCTCTCTCTCTCTCTCTCTCTCTCTCTCTCTCTCTCTCACTGTTTCGTGCCCAAACATTTCCATGTACACACACAGGCACCTTATTTCTCAGTGGTCTACACTGGATGTAAGTTTTCGAAAAGCAATTTTAAGTCACCACAATTTCCCTACCAAGTCTCTCTTTGTTTGTATCCTCTGCTTCTCCCTTAGTCTCTCTGTTTGGGTTCTGAAGGGGGATGGAAGCTGGTTGTTTTATAATAATCAAGTAGAGAAGCGGATTAGGCGCTCACTGAAGATGTTGGCAGGATGTCAAGACATTACAATTTTGGTTATTAGGGTTGTACAAATACCTGGGAAATGACATGATTAACCAATATCCAATTGAATACCATGAGAAAAAATATACTAATATACTTCCATTTTATTCAAAACACAAATATAAACAAACACACAGATGAATCAGGACCTCTGTAGCCCAGTCTAACAATAAACTAAACCCCTGAGTAAAAAAAAAAAAAACGAATATGGACTGATCCATCTTTCATATTTTTTGCTTACACTGAATGATTTATATTTGAAGTCAGCCAACAATGTCTTCAACCATGTCTGTTGCCAACTACTAAACACGGTGCGGCCATTTTACAAGACCAGGTGCACCCTGTGGTACAAACATACTTGACAAACAAATTCAAGTGGCATTTCACCAATACCATGGCAAACACCCGATCCGAACTTCATTGAACATATATTTGAAGCTCTGGAGCAAAAAGAGTGTGAAGTAGAAGTATGCCTTGGTTCATCTAAGAACTGGAGGCCTCCCTCTTGAAGAACGGTGTATCCCACTTCACACTGTTCAGGGCTGGTCTGACCGCTTTCCAACACGGATCTCAGCTGTTCTGAAAACCCTTCTGAAGGCGGCCCTTCTCCTTATGACGATTATTTTGTCCACCCCCATGTATAAACACACTCCCCTGAAAACACACTCGAGAGCATTAGTCCACAGGAAAGGTTCAATTCTGTTGCCACAATGGTAATAAAGCAGCTAAATGACCAGATCCCAGGGAACAATTGCATTTGATTGTGTGTGTGTGTTTGTCTATGGATGTGTTTTTTTTCAGACAATATGTCTCAATAGGCATTTAGCTTACAGTTATATTAGATATAAACACAGACATGCACCCTCCCCACACACATACCACCCCCCCCCCCCCCCCCCCCCCACACACACACACACACACACACACACACACACACACACACACACTTATTGACATGGTGATCCCTTGCCGTGCATATTTCGCTTCTTAAAAAAGGGCCTCAGGCCAATTATGCGTAAATCAATAAACTTCCTGTTCTGTTGAGTGGTGTTGGAGTGTGTGTGTGTGTGTGTGTGTGTGTGTGTGTGCGCGCGCGCGCGTGTCTTGTAGAACAAGCCTTTATGGATGTAGGATACATAAAACATCACCATCAGCCTCTGATTAGCCACTCACTTTACACTTTGATCAATAAACTGTGGAAAGACACACAGTCACATGGAGGCGAACACATCAACACATAGACACACACACGGGTACGCACAGTCTCAATGTACCTGGATGTTTAGTGTGTTAAACTGTCAGTCTGATATGTATGCCTCTAATGTCACATGCTGTCTACTTACTGAGGTAAGAAGTACCTGGTCCTCAAACCATAGTGTGTGTGTGTGTGTGTGTGTATGTGTGTGTGTGTGTGTGTGTGTGTGTGTGTGTGTGTGTGTGTGTGTGTGTCTGTGTGTCTGTGTATAGTTCTTAATTAATCTGCAAGGAAGTAGGGGCACAGGTGAACCCAACAACTTCAGCAAAATCTCCACAGTTTCCGAATGATAAACGTGTGTTTATACAAGCTATTCCAAGTTACACTTCCTGAGCTGAATAAATAATAATCGAGATACGGATGTTTGTTGTGTTACAACAGAGGTCCTACACCCGAGGGAGCGTCACGTAGTAAACAAACAGTTTAATGATGAAAAAAAAAGTGCTCAACAGCATATGCTATTATCATGTCTTGGAGTTAAAACAGGACTACTGGCAATGGATGAATCAACATTTTCCTTCATGTAGATCACATATGTGGCTCTTAAACAATACTTCGAAAAGGTGTCCTGTGTGGAAAAAAATATTACAAAAATTTTTGGATAATATGAAATATATATATATTTTTTTACCATTGTCAACAATGATGCGGTCGTGAAAAAACACAACCGTGAAGTCAAAGGATCACAATAGTGCAGTGTCACTGGTCATCGAAACACAAAACACAGAACCTCTTTTGCATTTGATGAAGTGAAAACGGCAGCTATGTCAACAGATGCAGCCGCAAGAGAAACAATCAAAAGTTGCGTTCTGGCGGGCGTGTATTTATAGATGAAAGGTTTGCCTCCGCTTGAGCACTCAGCACACTCGCTGCCTCCTCACCTGAGGAGGTAAACACCACCACAACAAAACCCAGGCACACGCAAGACGCACAGCGAGACGGGAAAGCAGACAAACAGATGGAAAGGTGCGCGGAAGATGCAGGTACGCTGGATCCTGTGTTTGTATTTGTGCCGCGCCGTGTGTACAAGCGGAAAAGTAAAATGTACTTTGCACAGTATGTTTGAAAACAAAAAGAGAGCGACACTGACTGAAAGATTTAAAGAGGAAAATTGTGAGAATTGAGAGAAAAGTGATAGAATATGGAAGAGTGAAAAAGAATAGAGAATAAAAATGGTGTGTGTGTGTGTGTGTGTGTGTGTGTGTGACTGTGTGCATGTCCATCACCCTACGCTGATCAATTAGTCCTTGAGATTTGTGTCTGAGTTATTAAACATGGGTAATTCATCCTACTTACATTTTAGTTATAAATCTAGCACAGTACAGTGTGTTTGTGTGTGTGTGTGTGTGTGTGTGTGTGTGTGTCTTTGATTCATGGCCAGCGAGGAGTGTGTGCTTTGCCACATTTTTCTCCGAGTAATTAACAGTAAATTGTTTTTACTGCCATCCGCCATGAATATCCCCTCTGGTTAACACTGGCCGCACACTCTCTGCTCAAGTACCCGCAGAAAGAGTGTGTGTGCGTGTGTGCGTGCGTGTGTGTGTCTGTAAGATGGTGGTGGCATAGGTTACACAGCAACTTGCTCCCTGACAGACACGCCCGTGGTAACGGCTGCCGATAAAGCAGAGAAATGTCCACCGTGATGTCCTGCAGATTCACATTCATTATGCGCCCGGTTGCGTCCCTTAAATCTAAAACAAGCGGCAGCGAGTGGCAAATGTACAAACAACTGCCACAGCACATCGACGGACTCCTCCAGATACTAATGACAAATCCGCGCTCCACCCTCGCACCTCCGGAGCACTGTCAGCAAATTTGATCGCAGCTGATTTTTGTTTTGTGTGGAATCAAATAAAGCGGTGGCGCTCAACGGGGGGGGTCCGGGGACCCGCAGGGACTTCAGCATCATTAGAGAACGTACAATAATGACTGTTTATAGTCTCCACAGGTGTGGCAGATTGGACTAAACCAGTGGCACTCAACCTTTCCCAGCTCAGGAGCCACATGAACAAAAAATATTTTCACAAGAGCCAAATTTCTGAAACGTCCCTTTCCTCCATCAAACCATTATGCATTTTAAAATGAGGCTACTAGAAATATTTTATTAAGGAATAAAAATCATGATAATTGCAGTAATTGCAATTTATTATCATTACTATATAATTATCACCATGTTTTTATTACCAGCTTCTTGCTAAAAATTGTTTTCCCACCGTCACACATGTTTTCTCGCACGTTGAAAACAGAGCCAGAACAGGTTGCGCTGCATTCACATGGATGACAGTAGGCGCAAACCGGGAGTTACGTAGAGAAAGCGACAAACGACTCTACCGCGCACGTCTGCTGCCGGGTTTTTGCGCCGTAGCGGTAGACGCCGTGTTCTCTGTAATATTGCACTTAAATGAAGTGAAACGGCTTAAATAAAAATTGGATGGATATAAAAAAGCTGTTTTTCTATTTCTATTTATAATTTGTATGGAGGCTGTTGTGGTGCTTGTAGTGTGGAAGCCAATGGAGGATTTGGACACGCTGGTCTCGCGTGGCACGGTGGGTCCGGTGATAAATTGTGGCTCCAGGTAATTACTTATATACGGTAACAATATAATAATAATAATAATAATAATAATTAAATAAGAATAGTTAATAAAAAAATTGCCAGTGGAAACCAGGTGATCACCCACTCAATTAACAGATCATCGATCAGTACCAGGAAACAGATCTCTGTAGATGCGCTCTCTCTCGAAGCCGTCACGGGTTGTTGTGTCCATGGGGAAATCCAGTTTTGAATACTGCAGACAATGTCTCCCGACAAAATTTGTTGAAATACTCTTGGAGAATTTTTTTTAAATTGAATTTTAAATGACACTTTAACGAGCCGCAAAAAAAGCCGCGGGTTGAGTATCACTGGACTAAATCATTTTTAACAATAAAAATCTCGTGATATTGGACCCCATTTGATAATATACTAAATCTTACCGAATGGCAGCTGCAGCTTAATGCACATCGAATTGCGGGTCGTGCAAACGGAAAAGACTGAAAGAATCACTCCGATGAAATGTTTGCGTGGTCGTCTCTGTGTCTTACCTGCCGGCAGAGTGCGTCCCGAGCTGGGCAGACTGGTGATGCAGCCGGTGCTGGTGCACAGAGTCATGGTGAACGTATAGACATGATAAGGCCTCAGTCCCGTCACCAAGTACACAGGCTCTGACCACGCCCCCGACCTGTGCAACACCTGAGGAACA
>NC_137190.1:14677263-14682263 GCF_960531495.2 Zeus faber | reverse complement strand
TCATATTATTCCCTTCCACGACATATGCATATGTGTGTGCACGTGCTATCTCTCTTACACACGTGTATGCACACATACACACACACACGCATGCACGCAGGTGCGTGCGTGTGCGCGCGCGCGCACACACACACACACACACACACACACACACACACACACACACACACACACACACACACGCACAAACACACACACTTTAATACGGTGTTATCACATGCTTGTTATCCAGACAGATAGCTAAGAGTGATGTTGGAGGCAATCGTTTAGTACTAATGAGCCATATCATCTCTTTGGAATTCAAATACCTTAATGAGTTTACCCCTCCTCCACACGCATTCCTTTTTCCTCCCTTTTCCCCGCCATCCTCTCTCTATCCCCCAATCCACTGGCTTGGATTTTTGTGAAATATAAAGCAATGTAGTTATTGAATTTTGATGCACCTCATGTTCTTTAAATTCTTTGCAACGGCAATGTCAAGCAGCCACCAGTTTGAGGCAGATGTTTGACATTATTTGATCTAGAACTTATCATTTATCTATCTATCTATCTATCTATCTATCTATCTATCTATCTGTCCGTCCATCCGTCCGTCTGTCTATCCGTCCGTCCGTCTTCTGTTTGTCTATCAGGTGTCAAACATCTCATTCCAAAATCACAGTCATTTGTTACTATTACAGCCGCATGCTGAAATTGCCAAGGCCCTGTCCAAGGTCCTGTTGCAACAAAGATGAAAATGAAAACTTGTTTAGAATGTCTAGAAAAATTTGACGTTATGATTTCCCTTCACCAAAATAAAAAGGGTTGAGTCAAAGACAGCTGTTGGTCTTCCAAACTTTACACACTTTTGGCGATTGTTGTAATACCTGTCCATCCATCTTAATGTATAAATGTGTGCGCGCGTGAATGTATACGAACCTCCTTCCATGGTGTGCGCGGAGGTCCACTCTGACGTCACACGACCTGCTGTATTGATGCTCACCACTCTGATCTGATATGTGGAGAACGCCTGCAGACCTGATATCATGGTGCTGCTCTCGGGAGGTGGGACAACGCTCCCATTTCTTCTGTTCGGATCAGGAGAGGGATCAAGCCAACCGGAGCTGAAGAAGACCCTCGTTCCGTCGGTTAGATCTATAAGGCTCTGTGTTTCCAGTGGTCCTCGTAGGAAGACCTCGTATTGGACAATGATGCCTGCACAGGGGGAACACCATTTTATTTCATTAGCTTAAAAAAAAAAAAACATTCCAAAGATAGCAATCACTTTAATAAATAAAAAGACAAATATCTGTGTCTTGGTCTTCGTGGCCCAATTTAAAAACCTTCTAAATTGAAAATTTGTATATATCAGTCATGGTGCCTTCTCCACCAATGGGACGCCTTAACCCCACTCCATACCTGCCTGTAAGATGCAAGTAAAAGGCAACGCCTGCAGGTGCACAGCCTGCTCTGCCCGACTACGCTTTCTCTCCAGCGCGATTGGCCTCTCGGTGAAAATATTTGTCAGCAGAGTAGTCTTGTCTCAGAGGAGGGGGGGGGGGGGGCATGTGATTCAGGCCCATTCAACTGGTCGTCCACGTATTGATACACACTGGCCCTTTGAAAAAATGTGTCAACAAACCAATAACCATACTGTACCACTATGCAGAAGCATAGTGCATTTAAGAAGAGGAAACATGAGAGAATATGTTGTAGAAACGTATTAGTTCATTTTAAGCTTTTTTGCAAGTTGGAAGATAATTAGAAGAGCATTTGAAGAATGTGAAGGTTTTTTCACTCCCCCTTTTGTGGAATTGTCAGGCCCCCAAGCAGTTTTGCCAACTGGTTGAAAATCTGGCGGCCAACAGAATGCAGTTTAATAACCCTGTATTAGCACCTCAAATGGAAATCTAATGAGAAATATAACAGGAATACTACAAAATTATGTAAATAACACTGCTTTATAACCCCAAGAAAATGTTATAACATGTTCATTAATCATTTAAAACAATCATAGGAAAAGTTTGAAAGACTTCCCAAAACCAAACTGACACTTTTTCATATACATATACATAATGGAAACAAAATCAGCATCTAACACAGTTTATTGTATGAATTAAAATGAAGTCATCTAAATGTGTTATAGCCCTCAGCGTGTTTACAATGAGCATACGCAGATGCGCTTGAAAATACATCCCAGCCCAAACCTCCTCATTGTTCGCAATGTTGATTTGGGGGAAATTAAAAATGCTCATAACACCAAGTAAGCCCTGGCTGGCCCCATCTGACCGATGGAGGGAAACAGGATGATAACGACTGAGCCCTGGATCGCTAGCCCTGTTTAGGTCTCTGGTGGAAAACAGTCTATTGCTCTAATCTCTTGTACTGTTCCGCTTGTTAATAGGAAAGTGCCTGAGCTGGGTTGAAACAAGGACGGTTGTGGAACCAACACACAATGGAAGACTTAGAGGCCCCGCTACGGAATAGACCAATGTCCAAATGTTGTTACAAGTACTGTAATAATGAAGAAGGGCTTGAAAAGTGCAAACTTTGCTCATAAACCCTGCTTTCCCAACTAGCTTTTTTTCTCCCCGCACAGTCAGAACGAACAAAAAATAAATGACATCGACAACCTTCACCTTTGAAACTTTTTTTTCGATTGCATTTGACAAGTTCAATAAATGTGTGAGTCTTCTTTCCTCCAAAATAATGTTTTAAAATTATTAAAAAGTACAATTTTGAATTCCCATTCAGTTCCTGTCTCCACCTGAACAATGACCATTGCTATTACAGGACCGGAGGATTTCTCAAAAGTTCTTAGATTATGCATGACAGCAGAGGAAGTATAGTATATTGAGTATAGTATTCCCAGCACACAGGTTATAGAAAGACTCTATAGAGCTCAACAGTGAGTTTCCGCAATATGAAAAACCCCACCCCTATTTTGGATCGAGGTTTTGATTATTAATAATGTCGTAACCATCCAAGGTGGACTCACCACGAGCGATGAGGTTGTGAAACCATGGTTTATGAAGAAGCCACATCCGTATGATATCAACCTTGTTTTAAGAAAAACATGTTTCATTCCGGATGTCATGGAGAAGTATAACACTACCCACAATCCTACAGCGTAACAGCGACGTCTCTGATTGGTGGAGCTCACCGTTCCCATGGAAATGTTGGCAGCCGAAATTGACGTCGGCAGTGACGCCATGACGTCGGCTGTTTACGTTACATTGACGACAGAGCAAAGAATTACACTGTTATTAACAATATAAACACTACAACAATGACAAAGGTTAAATTCAAGAGGAAACGCGCTCAACTATATTTAGTTGGGAAGTCGTTGGAAAGGTATCATTCATAATGGTTTATGGGATGAGCAGTTCCTTAATAAATATGTACACAGTCTTGCAGCTTTGCCTTTTTATTTCGGTTTTCCAATATTCCCCTGCTCCTCTCAAATGTTTTATGGCCACGATTCATGTTGTAGTTGGTTGTCTTGGTTCCAGGCTTAAAACTCTTCCCGTAAGGATTTTCTGAAACATCAATGGAGTGAATGAATGGGAAATTCACTTGCGGCACCGGAGCTGTTCAAAAAGTGCCCGGTCACTGTTGAGCTCTATCGGGCCGTCTCTACAGACAGAGTCAAGTGGTCCCCTCTTCCCGAATGGATTTGAGAAAACCACGATGAGCCAGATTTAGACTGATGTTACATTCTGGATGATTGTAGATCTAGGCTTGGATTGTGTTCAGTTGGGATCAGAAAAGCTTTCCAAAACAAATTTGCAAACCCTAAAGCATAATGTAGGTACAAAAGCTGGTAAAGCATCAAAGTTCTCATTTTAACAGAGAGAGAGGGAGAGAGAGAGAGAGAGAGAGAGAGAGAGAGAGAGAGAGACAGAGAGAGAGACAGAGAGAGACAGGGTAAAGGGCTTAGGTTGATACTGAGCCTTAGAGCCAATACATAACTACCTGGATTTACTTAAAGCTGGTGTGTGTGTATGTGTGGGTGTGTGTGTGTGTGTGTGTGTGTGTGTGTGTGTGTGTGTGTGCGTGCCTGCATGCGTGGGTGTGTGTGTGTGTACATAAATCCGTCCCTGCAAGTGTGTGTAATTAAGTATGTAGGTTAATTACTGCCAATCTAAATTAATTCATATAACTGGGTGGTACCGTTGGGCTGGTTGGGGGGCTTCCATGTAGCGTGCAATGTATGTGGTCCAGTGACATTGATCCTGGGTGGGGGTTGGTCAGCGGGCGGAGCGGGGGCTGTAACGAGGGACAAGGGGCGGCTGGAGGAGCACCCCCCAGCAGAACAGGCCTGAAAAAAAAATTGGGATTTGTAAGCGTTCATTTTCCTTTTATTTTTCTGTTATCTTATGCCATCATATATACAGTATATCTTATATATCAGCAGTGTTCTGTACCTCCAGAGAGAAGGTGTAGAGGGTGAAGGGCTTTAGACCAACTGCTACCGCCTCCGTAGACAAACCACTGTATTGAACTACGTGCTTTCCACTGGACGACTCCGTGGATGACAACACAAACCTGCGAAATAGAGGGAGAGCGAGGAACAGAGAAGGGACGCAAAGGGAAAGTCACAAGAACATATCGTTTTCTTTGTGCTCGAAGTCACGTCGGAGTGCAACAGAGAGGTCAATCGCAACACTTTCTTTCCACGCTGAACAGCTTTCCCATGTTTCTCGCCCCTTCCTACTAGGGCTGTCCAGATCACAAAGTTTAGATTCATTGTTATAGAAATAAATGCAGGTAAAAAAATGTTGATGGTCTCTTTTGTTCATTTTATGTCCCTGTCATAGAATGACAGTGTGATACACATCCACCTTAGGAACAAGAGTCATTTATTGATATTGAACACTGGAACAAAAATATTTGGGTAGACATTGAATTTGGCTGATGGAAATGTGTCTGATCCACATTTTATTTGTTGTAGCATTTCTAATATTGGCATAACATTTCCCTTGAATTCGGAATAAAATCCATCCCAAGCCACAATCCAA
>NC_137190.1:14667263-14672263 GCF_960531495.2 Zeus faber | reverse complement strand
CCAGATGTACATATTCCAGTAACACCTGCACATATGTGTCCACACACGCAAATGCACATACATAACGCAAACATAATCATACAACTAGAGAGAAAACAACCAAAATAATTGCTGTAGTTTGAGTATCTGTATCTGTGTGTGTGTGTGTGTGTGCGCGCACGTGTGTGTGTGCGCACGTGTGTGTGTATGTGTGTGTGTGTGTGTGTGTGTGTGTGTGTGTGTGTGTGTGTGTATAAAAACAACAATAAGTGGTACAATTAAGGGTGTTACCTGCCCACGCCGGGATTGAATCCATAGAAGGTTTCACGGCACTGGTCACAGCGCCGGCCTCCCACTGAGGGGCTGGCACACGTGCACTGACCTGTGTGCCCCTCACACCCAGGCTGCAGAGCCCCAGTGGGGTGGCAATCACATTCAGCACACACACTCGGCTCCGGATAGTTTTCCAGGTAAAACCCTGCAGAGATACGTAAACATTTGTACAGTAGGAGTTTTTTGTGTCTAAGTCTTTTGTGACTTCAATAATACACTTTTAATGCTGCCATCAAGAATATGTTTTAATAATAATAATAATAGAGTCGACTAGAATAGTATTGAAGAGCCATCATTTATATCTTAAGAGGTTAGATCATTCTCTCTACATTCTGAATGACAAATATTTCAAATCCTTCATTTCAAAATCTGGCACCAAGGCCTTTTTCACGTGCTGCAAGACTTTTCGGAAAACAGGAATGGAGAAGTGCCTTCATCCATCACAGTGCGTAGCTCATGTGACGTAATAAAAACCAATGGCGTGATGGGATATAGTGAACAAAAGAACAGCATTGGCAAACATGTTGCTCAATTACACTTTCACACAAAGGGTGGTGATTTCATTAGCTTTGTCCATTCTAGCTTATTTGGGAGAGTACTTCTTTCTAGGACCTCTTTCTTGATTTTGCTTCCTTCCCACCAGCTCAGCGTCGGGGTTAACCATCGTTCTCGTCACCAAGTCTGACTTTGTTGATGGTTCATATTCATCGTTTACACAATACAACATCTGTTACCTTTGGACCACTGAGACTAACCACACACACGCACACACACATACACACACACACACACACACACACACACACACACACACACACTGCGGGCACAAACATGTGCACACACAACACACAATGACTCATTGTACAATAACATTCAAATCTAATGTGTTGTTTTTGGGCCCTGGCAAGAAAACGACAATCAGTGATTGGACAATTGGCAGAATGCTGGTGCCCGGGCACATGATACCAAACTGCCGGCATCTATGAAGTAATTTATCTAAAATGCAGGGCTTTTGCTCTTTTTTTTTTCATTTAATATGGTCATGCACCTTTGGTTTGATGTTCACGCAGCATATTGACTAAGTGATTCGGTTCTCATTTCATCCATTCTCCAATTAGTCTCAATAACAGTCACGCACAAACGCATACAAGCGTCGCCACACGTAAACACACAAGAACCCCAAATGCACTCACCAGATCTGCAGCTACTGCAATCTCGTTGGTGGCGTGTGGGGACACACACACACTGCCCCGTGTTGCTGTCACACACTGTGCCCTCCACAGTGCCCGTGGGGTTACAGGTACATGGTACACAGCCATGGGACCCCCCTTCTGCTGGGCCATACAAAAAACAACATAGAAAAACAACATCTAATAATGATCGATTTTGGCAAATTCACGCAAAACACCTGGGCAATTATACCAAAAAGTTGCAATTAATCGTGATTTACCATGGACAATCATGCGATTAATCGCGATTACATATTTTAATCGACTGACAGACCCAAGCTGCTTTAACACATGCACTGCAACCCTGAAATTACCCGGACATCACCAGGGGGAGCTGAATGTGTGAAGGTAAATGTCCGAATCATTTGGACCGGACATTACCCGGACTTTACCCAGCCAGCACCACAGTACAAAGTCTGGGTAATGTCTGATTGAGCGGTATATGTGAACAAAGCAGGTAATTGTCCGGCAGGTAATTGTAATTCACAGCAAGCAAGTGGGCGTTTCCCTTGTTGATGACGTCTCTATCATGCGCCAGTCATTTACCTTCTTTGTGCCGGAGCGTAGCTGCTATGTACTCCTTTCTGCTTTCCTTTATATTCCTTTCCACTCTTTCTCTTTCGTATGTCCAAATACATGGCGAATCAACGCCAGAAAAGACAAGTCGGTAGCATCGTCCACCATCTTGGCTGTGCTCAAACTCCGCAGCTAAATTTGGTCACGTCGTGCCTACTGCACGCTCTACTCAGGCTCTGCCCCTGGCCTAAACCAAATGGAATATTTTCAGGTAGTGTAAAGGTGTCTGACTGTCTGTTGTGAGCTACATGTGTGAAAGGGTAACTCCGGACAATGTCCGGACCTGAATATCCAGATATTGTCCGGAGTGCATGTCTGAAAGCAGCTCTAGTGAACACCTTTTAAATTGGTTTAGGATAGTCATATTTTAGGTCGGTTCCACAAAAATGGTGCACGGTTGTAACTAGGCCTAAATGTTGAACCTCTGCGGAAGCTGAAGTCACGATTTTAGTTACCATGTCAGAGTTTAATTACAAATTCCTATTTTGAGTAATTAAGACAAACTGGCCAAATCTGGGGCAAAATTTTCAAACTGAATCAAGATTACAATATCATCTCCACAGAGGTCGTTACATGTGCCAGAGGAAAGCTGCAATGGGAAAGGCTCCCAAATTAAATTTGATCCAAGACTTATTTTAAATCAAATAACGCACAAAACAAAGAAATCAAAAATTGCAAAGTGAAACAGGATTTCAGGAGAAAGTGACATTGGCTTCCGACCCACTATAGCCTCACCCTGTAGATCTGAACTGCTGTTGTAGTAGTTCCTGGCGCAGCGGGTGCACTGCGATCCCTCCACCCCCACTCGGCACGGGCACTGCCCCCTCAACACGTCGCACACCCCCCCTGGCACGGTGCCAGCGCTGGAGCACGCACAGAGCAGGCAGCCCAAAGAGTTGCGACGGTCGAGGCTGTGAAAGCCACGGCGACAGGACTCACAACGAAGGCCTTCCACGTGGTCCTTAGGGGTGATGGGAGGGGAAGGAAAAGAGGGAAAGGATAAGGAAAACGTGTGATTTCCTGTGACAAGTTCCCTTCTTTATGATCAAGCCAAGTGCGCAAGGTGATTGTGTTTTTCTCCAAGTTAAAAGCTATAATGAGTTTATTTGAGGAAAATGTATGTTCAGAGTTCAATTCCAATTTAAAATTGCTAGTCTTCAGAGGGAGGGTGTGTATTATTCGACTATTATGAGCTTTTACTATGCGAGTGGTAAAAAATGAACAAAAAATACATTTTTTTGTTTATTTGGTTATTTGTATGCAGTAGCATGGATTTCATGATTGTAACAGCCCTAATCAAAAGCCATAGTTAAAATAAGCGCTTTGCCTCTCTCATCTACTGACTACGCTGCATTCAACCACATATTTTGCACAAATATACACGTACACCACTGCACACCCCCCCCCCCCCCCCCACACACACCTTACACACACATTGTCCCGTGTGGGGATCGCACTCCGTCCCGTCTACAGTTCCCTCGGCTGAGCAGTTGCAGGGGACACAGGACCCCTCCAGGCCGAAAGCATACGACCCCTGGCCACAGGAGTCGCAGCGTTGGCCCCCCACCCCGACCTTACACTCACACTGACCCCCCTCAGCCTCACAGAAGGGACTGAGGGAGCCCAGCGGGTGGCAGTCACACGAGACGCAGCCGCCAGGGTGGGATAAGTTCCAAAAGCCAAACTCGCAGCGGTCACAGGAAATCCCTGCAGGTGAGAGAGATAGAGGGAGAGGGGGAAACATAGATAGGGGTAGAGAGAGAGAGAGAGAGAGAGAGAGAGAGAGAGAGAGAGAGAGAGAGAGAGAACATTAGAGGTATGCGGTGTGAGAAAGGGGTCATTTTTTTGGGAGGAAGTTAGAGATTAGAAATATAGCAGAGAGGCAGAGAGAAGAGAGAGAGATAAAGGAGGACAGGGCAAGAAAGGAGTGCAGAAGGACTAACAAAACCAAACAAAACACAATTAATAAACAAAATAAGCACAAAAATGCATGTGTCAGTCAATCATACAGTATCTGATTTAGAATCCCAAAGCAGAAAACCAATAACAGGTTTTATTTCGGTGTTTTGATTTTGTTCTGAAGTTAAAAAAACAACCTGAGAAAATGGGATATTTGTTTTGGGGATATTTCCCAATTTCCCATTTTTGTTGTGACCACTAAGCTCCACCTCGCCGACGGACCGGGCTGAGGCTGGCCTGCGGATAGCCCGTGCCCCGGGGGGCCAGGATCCCCATACAGCCGGCGCGCGCTGACCTTCACTTTCATAGCGCGTGCGTTACACCTCTTGGTCCGTGTTTCGAGAGGGTCGGGTGGGTCCAGAGCGACGCGACTCGACCGGGGCGCACTGAGGACAGTCCGCCCCGGTCGAGGATCACATCGGGGGGCAAGGTTGACCCGGTGTCGTGAGGATCCCCTCGTTAGGGACCTCGGCCAGCCCATGTTGGGCGAAGGGCTCGGGAGCGAAGCTGACCAGCAGCTCTGGACTTGCTGCTTCCCGCTGCTGCGGACTGGATTACCCGCTGGACCTTCCCCATCCTTCTCCCTCGCCCCCGACCCATTATTGTTTTTTTGATTTTGGATTCGAAATCAGATATGAAATGATCGAATGATTCACGGATTCACAATGTACGCAGCTTCGACCTGCATACAGTATGTATGCAGGCGCACATCTGTATGTGTTGGTGTGAGTGCGTGTGAGTGTGTGTGAGGGTTCAAGAATGGGAGTATAAAACTGCCGTCATTAGGGCACGGCCCTGTACATATGATGGATCACTCACCTAAGGCCAAACACTTAATTTTATCGGGAGAAAATAAATAAATTAAACAAGTACAAGGGAAGAATGGAGGGATGGGAAATGGAAAGTTAAAGGTATGGAGGGATG
>NC_137190.1:14662263-14664763 GCF_960531495.2 Zeus faber | reverse complement strand
TCCACAGATGTGGCGATGAAAGTGGGAAATAAACCCGAGCATCACTGACAGAATGCCCTCTACTTCAAGAGGTTCCCACCCACCTCGGGGCATTTGCCACTAGACCGTGAGAACAGGGGCGGGATTTTTTTCGGGAGCGATCTGTGATCTGCTACACAGCGGCGCAGCAGCAGGAAACTGAGTAAATTGAATACATCTCAAGTTTTTATTTGCTTTGTTTGGAGAGAAGATCACTGTGATCGGAGCTTCGGAACAGTGCGTAATCCCCCCGCAGCCCTAAAGCAGATGACTGGTGTGTATCTTGAGCACACTGAGAAGTAGTGAATCGAAGTAAGTAGTAGAAAATAGAAAAAGTAGAAAAAGCTAAATATATTTGGGCACCTACTATGAAAAACTCACTCACGCTTGTGCACAAACATTGGGGTCTCTGGTGGGCCTACTAACACACAAATTGTGAAATAAGACAACCCAGTCAGTTTTTTGTGAGCTGCCTATTTCAGAAAACATGTGGTAAAAGCCGTTCAGATTTGCAGCCCTTATCTACATCATTTGGGGCTTCAGTAAAATTTGAACCGCCCTCCCAGATTACACTCCACCCACGGTTGGAGCGCCACCGGACTAGCATCGAAGCTAAGAGCTAAGCATATGAACCGCTCTGGTTTACAGACCAGCACAAATATTTTAAAAGAAAGAGGAATTAATACCAACTGTCTGTGAAGAAACGGCAGATGATGGAAATGTATGTATTTTAAAAATAATTCTGCTCTGCGTTTCTTTCTTAAAGAAAAAGAAGGTATGCAGTAGATAGACTGTAGGCTGCGGCATGCGATCCGCTGTTGTGTGTTTTTATTGTTGATGTATTTCTTTTGTTTTCTGACATTTATGTCCCCCCACAAGCTTGCAGAACGGCAACGAAAGTCAGAGCGAACATTTAAATGAGGCCTTGTAGATCTAACATCGTAAGTGAAGGTTCGACAACTGGATTGCTTATTTCTCACCTCAAATTTGTTCAGAAACTTGAGAAATAGATTTTCGTGGACTGATAGGGTGAAATTCAAAGAAAAGTTTCTGGACTAAACACAACGGAACCCAGAAATAAAGCTCAAACCCCATTGACTTACAGAACTAGTGAGTTGTTTGATCATTTACATTTAAAGCGACACGCACAGAAACAGCCCGTTGAGAACAGGAGGGTTACAGAGGCAAGTTAGAATAGCTAGAAGGCATAATCTCAGCGGTATTTTCAGCAAAAAAGATTCAAAAACATGTTTTGGGGACCTCCACAACCTATATTAACTTGTGGGAAAGGAGCATAATAGGTCCCCTTTAAGTACATTTATGAGCATTAAATGTAAAATTAAAAAAATGTCAAATTAAAAGACATTTAAAGTATTTAACTTTTACTTAAGTAGACAATGTCAATATGGTAATTACAATTTATTAGAGTGCTTTTGTGTCATGGTATTTGTACCCTTACCTAAGTAAAAGTTCTGGGTACTTTTTCCACCACTGTCCTAAGACAAAATAATGGCCACACATTAGCCAATTGCAGTTAAATGCATTTGATATTTGATTAGACTGAAAAGTTATATTATATGTTGCACATCTCACCCTCAAGCGTTCGGCCAACACACATCGATGGTTGAAATAACAACACAGAAGTTCAACTAGGAACATGCCAAGGCATCTAACTGTGTAAGCAACACAGTCAAAAAGGCCTAAGAGGGGGCGACGAGTGAAACAAGGGTCTACAGTACGTACCTGTAACATGAAGTTTGCAGCGGCACTGTCCGGTGTGTCGGTCGCAGGTGGAGCCCCCCGCCTGCGACCCCCCCAAAGCGCCCGCGTCACTGCAGTAACAGCGGACACAGCCCTCCGGACGCCAAGAGCGGAGGCCAAACCAGCCTGGAAGACAGGCCGAACACTGCCGGCCTGTTACTGCAGCCTTACATTGACACTGACCTCCGACCTGAGAAAGGCAGGGGGGGGAGACAGTTATGTCCTTTTGACATTAACACGTTTAAAAGAAAAACATTCCAAGAAAGAAACAAAATAAGATGTTCTGCCAAGTCATTATGAAACATTATATTGGCTGAACGGAGAACATTCATGTTTTTAAACGCATTCACAACATTCACTTGAAAATAATATTTAAAGTCCGGTTGAAATACACGACTGGTTTTCTGCTTTCCTACAAACGCCCAGTTTAGCCGAGTCCGAACGAGAAAAAGAAAGCGAGGGAGCAATGGGGGGGCGGGGAGGGGGAATGAAAGGGAAGACAGGCAGCAGGTTTGCATGAGAATTTGGTCTGCAGAGACCGGGCTTCTGAGAATGTTTAATCGACAAAAGCACTCAGAGAACTAAGAGGGCAGAGGTAATTGGTTATTGGAGGGGACGTGTCACACAGGTTATTGTTCCAATGTATGCAAATGTGTGCCCGCCCACTCACCCGGGAATTGACCCTCGAATTGATTCCGAATTTGTCATCCGGTCCTTCTAT
>NC_137190.1:14654763-14657263 GCF_960531495.2 Zeus faber | reverse complement strand
CCTGCTAGCATGCTGTAGTGTCCTTGAGCAAGACACTTAACCCCTCATTGCTCCTGGTGGCTGCGTCCATCAGTGTTTGAACAATTGTAAGTCGCTTTGGATAAAAGCGTCTGCTAAATGACTAAATGTAAATGTAAATGTAAGGACACTACAGCCTGCTAGCAGGAGGAGCCTGGGATCGAACCAGCGACCTTTAGATCACTAGACCACCAGCCCTACCGCCTGAGCCACCATCCCCCTAGGGCAATAGGTCAGGTGCTCCCAGCCATTTGCATTCTGGGAGTTGGTTGTTGTCTGGGCGCACCCCACTGCACCGCCTCGCGCTGCTAGTGTCACGATATAATTGAGAGCGGTATAATATAAACCTGCTAAAATCTCATTTCGGCTGCCCTGAAATGCGGCGGGTCTGCATGTGGTGGGTCACATAGTTTTCTTGTCATCATACATTTGTAAGGCATCTTCTACATGTTTGTCAGGCGTCCACTTTTTTTTTTTTTGGTCAGGCGTCCATTTTAACCTGTTTCTCAGGGTCAAGAACGCATCCAGTGTTCTATCTCCGCCGAAATTGTACATCCAAAATGTTCTATCCACTTCCATTTTGCCTCAGCGGAGCAGTGTAAAAACTCCTTTCTCCACACGATGACTTTCCAGTGAGAGTGGATTGGATACAGAGATTTGCCGCGGTGTAGTTTTGTCTCTATACGTGTGTAAATAAAATATGAAATCAAGTTACACCAGTTATAAAGTGAGATCAGAGGCTTCTTCCACACAGCGCAACAGAGGAATGGCGGCTCAGGTCAGAATCGCAGGGCGTCACCTCTCCAGCAAGTCGGTCAAATGTGCTCGAGCTGCCCGTTCATCTTTGAGCAACGTTATGGTGGTCGGACAGGCATGATCACAGAACGGGACCGGCGAGAACTGAATTTCCCCGCATCCGTGTGCTGAGAGTTCCGTGAAATGGATTACCGTGGCCAAGCGGACGCACAGAGTCCCTGACATCACCGTGTGAGATGCAGAACCTCGGCTGGAGGTGTGCCATTTGGGAGCAGCGGGAAAATGTTGGCTGGATTGATAAATCTGGCAGTCTGACTAACTAATCTTGGTTATTAACACACACACGCACGGACACGCACGCGCGCGGGCGCGCACACACACACACACACACACACACACACACACACACACACACACACACACACACACACACACACACACACACACACACACACACACACACACACACACACACACACACACACACTGGCCTGCCTGTCTGTTCGGCCTTCCTCTGTCCACTTGCCTTTCCGCCGGTTGCTCTGTATTTTAAAAAAGCATTCCATCATCTTCATTTCCCTCCTTATTCTGCTTTATTTCTTACCACAAAACTTTTCCATCGCCATCCTCACCCTGCTATCTTTTCACGTTGGATCATCGCTACCTCCCAATTTCATCGAATGAAAAAAAATAATAATAATAATAAAACCGAAAATCTGAAAATCCCACGCCATACAGCACTGTACACCCCCACTTCCCTCATCTCCTTGTTCACATAACCACAGTATGTGAGCGGCACATATTACCATAACAAATGAAAGAGAGAGTGTTTTATCCCCTTTCTCCCGTTCTCCCTCCCTTCTTTCAGCGAGTGGCGCTACCTCCGCTCCTGCTTGCTAATTAGGGCTGGGACTCGTGTTCGGGAGTTCAGAGTGCACACGTTCTCATTGTTTCTCTTTTACATAGGGTACGATTTCCATGGCGTTTCCACAGTACCGCTGTATACGCTTACACTGACAGAGACAGCCAAAGGAAGACGGCTGTAGTTAAGACATTTAGCTTGCAAAGAAATGTGAACTATAATGGGAGATTATTTTTTGAAAGGACTTTACTGGAAGAGTACTCACTTTTGTTTTATTTTTTTTAACGGGTGATTGGAATGCCTCAGACTAGAAAAATCGAATGCAGAGGACTGCACATTTTCCATGCAAAGGTACCTATATAGAATTACTGTAGTGATGGCCGAGGCCTAGTGATTGCTGTCATTTGGTCAATATTCCATTTTAGCTGAATATTAATCACATCTACAGCATATATCAAAATACATTGGCAAATCGCATAAAATGTGCATTTGCCAACCAGAAATCAAATTTCACTAGAAAACCTTTGAGAAAACAAATTCTAAAATTCCTATTTCCCGGTCTGAAAATGCCACAAAACTGAGTGATGCAGTTGTCAGATAGCGGCGGCATTTGGGAATTGTGGAGAAAGGTAAACCTCTTTCCACTCCGAATGGAAAGACAAAACTTGCTGAGTCTGGAGCCTCCCCTAATGGATATGTGGACTTTCAGCTGTCTGCGTTTGTGTCCGTATGAGTGTGTGTGTGTGTGCGCGCTCGGGCATTTTTTGTTAATCTGCGCGGGTAACACATCTCATCCTGAATGCCATGACCAATTTCACGCTCTCACTGCAAAGGTCGTGACACCGCATGCGTGTGTGAGTGCGA
>NC_137190.1:14579763-14652263 GCF_960531495.2 Zeus faber | reverse complement strand
CCCTACCTCAAACACAATTGAGCTGGATTCCACAAAGCCATCGTTGTATAAAAGGGACGCTTGTGTACGAGCGCGGAGCTGATACAGAAAAGTGTCTTTGTGGCGTTATAATTAATAATTTTCCCCGTGCCGTCCAAGATGGAGCCCTGGCCCGGAGTACCAATTTCACGATTTCAATGAACCCAAAGGTCACAGGTTGAAGTGCTGTGTTGGAGGACGGTTATCTTCACAGGGAATGTGCTTACCGCCACTGGTATGCATGCCCTTGAGTCAGGGAGTTAATGGCATTTAATTTCTAGATAAATGTGGAATAAAACACTATTGGACAAAAAGATAGAGAAAAAAAAAATCACACTTACGTTGCTGGGGGACTGAAATTAAGGTATTTATTAGACGTGTGTGTGCATGTGTGTGTGTGCGTGTGTGTGTGTGGGGTGTTCATTAGAGAAGTCCTCTTCATGTCATTAAGGAGACCGCTTAATTAAGACCACGAGGAGGCTCTCCCCAGGGTAATCCTAATGTGTGTGTGTGTGTGTGTGTGTGTGTTTGTGTGTGTGAGCATGTATGTGTGTCTGTGCGCGTGCTTGTGCATTTTTTTGTATGTGATTGTGTGTATGAAGTTGTGTATGAGTGTCTGCATGTGTTTGTGTGGCGGGGTGTTGTAGGAACCTGCACAGCATTTTCTGGATCTAAAACTGATACTAATGATGATTATTATTATTATTATATATATATATATTTTTTTTTCGGAAAACAGAAAATGAGAAACATGCAAAGAGCGCACTCAAAACAGATAATGAAATGAGAGTTTAACCCACGTTGTTTCCCTCGGTGTGGCTCTCCGGCAGACACACACAGCGGTACGGAGCCGCACTTGTGTCGCAGTTGTCTGCGTGACCATGACACTCACACCTAGAAGGACAGGAATACAGAGAGAAAAATGAGATAGCGGGTTATTTTATAAAAATAAGATAAAAGTACCATAAAATTGCATGTGCATGAAAAACAGGCATCACATAACCTAGTAACCCATGTCATACATCATACAAAAAGGCATACACCCATGTTACAGGTCATAATTTTTATTTCACAGCATTGTAAAAGGATCGTGATGGTTCGGTTATTTAGATCTGCATTAAAAGTAAATGCAGGAAATAAAGAAACAAGTTCAGTACAGAAGCCGCAAAAACATGTGGCTGAACATCTAGGTTGCGTAGGTAACAACGGTTCCCTCAGGAGGGACCAGATCTATGACTCTTAGGACTGATCGTCAGATCAAGTAATCCAATCGAAACGCTCTGAAAGGCAGAGGAAGTGACGACGCCGCACCCGCCGTTCCGCCCCCGTGAGTATATATATCACAGCTCGACTTCCACTTCCTCCTCTTTTCGCTTCTGAGCGCCTCAGAAGGGCACCGTACCGCAGCGCAGTAACATATCTGGTCCCTCTTCAGGGAACCGTGGTTGCCTATGCAACCTAGACGTTCCCTATCGCAGGGACTGCGATCTATTACTCATGGGACTGTATACCAGGCAATAGTATGGGGATCACCCGAGGGAGATTTACTTAATAACGTACCCCGCTCACATGTCCCAGACATGTCAGTGGACATGTGAGGAAAAATGCTTATGGGATACTTTATGTAACACCTGCATACTGTGGACTGTGCGCCAAAAACAGCATGTGGCAAAGCAGACCTACTAACGTCCGACATGTAAAAACACACAAATGTATGAGCGGTGCTCAAAGACACTGTCCGACACATATCCTACTCTGACGCCCCTCCTGCAGAGGACCAAAGAGTAGGACACTCCCCGAGTGGAGTGTGCGCACAGACCCTGAGGGGCCTCTAATGACTCCTAGAGGCCAAGTCTATGGCTGCCACCAGCCAATGAGCCAACCGCTCCTTGGATAGGGGCCTACCCTTTGCTTGGGTGCCAAAGCAAACAAACAACTGGTTCCTGCGCCTAAAGTTTTTTGTGCAGTCCACATTACACTGCAGAGCCTGAAACGGGCATAAAGTGTAAAGCCTCTCCTGCTCCTCTGACTTGAAAGGCGGTGGAGAGAAGGCCGCCAACTCAATGACCTGACTCTTAAATGAGTGATAATGACCTTTGGGTGAAAGATGCCTTAGGACGCATGACCACTCTATCACCTCGGCCCAAAAACTGGATGCAGGATGGGTTGACAGACAATGCCTGCAGCTCACCTACCCATTTTGCCAAGGGCTAGAGCGCTAGCCGCAATGCTGTCTTCAGAGAAACAATCGTGATGTCTGTGGCGTGCAGGGGCTTGAATAGAGGCCCTGACAGAGCCCGCAAGACTAAAGTCCCAAGAAGGGAATAGGCACACCCGACAGGCACGACAGTGGTCATGCGCCTGCCATAAAGTGAGACGCCAGCGGGTGACTGCCTACGTGAAGCCGTCCAAGCCCACATGACATGGAAATCGCTGCCAGATAGAACTTTAGTGTAGCGGCTGCTTTCCACTCAACAAACAGTTCCACCAGGAACTGTAATATTGGCCCTACAGGACAGGTGGAGGGGGAATCTCACCGCTGTTAAAATAGGGCACATCAGTTATTACAGTGAGCACAGAGGGCGCCCTGCTGCTCTGTTTAGTGGCAACCATCGCATCTGAGAGGCCTGAAGCCAGGAGCTTCTCCCTCTCAGGCACCAGGCCCGAAGGGGCATAGGTCTCAGGCCAGGTGCCAAATCATTCCATGTGCCTGCGTGAGTCAATCTCACCTGAGGGTAGCTCCTACGAGGGACCCACATTCATGTCGCTCAGATTGGCGAACCACGGATGGTTGGGCCAATAAGGGGCCACCAGCTGCATTACCAGGTTGACCTCCCGCACCCTATCCAGCACCGGCTGAATTAGTGCCACAGTGGGAAAAATGTAGAGCAGAACTTCCGGCCACAAGTGGGCCAACGCGTCTACGGCCAACGGTGGCTGGCCCCCCCAGGGTTAACCATAACATGCACTACGTGGTCTCTCGCAACGCAAACAGGCCCACCTCTGCCGAAACCACCTTCAGATCTTCTCCATCACCCGGGGGTAAAGGCGCTAGTCTGCCGCCCGGGGGTTCCCCCTGGACAACAGGTCTGCCCCATGGTTGAGGCTTCCAGGGATGTGGACTTCCCTAAAGGGAATGCTATCGCTGGTGTGTTGTCTGACCTTATCAGAACATGTCGGCGCTTGAGGAATCAATACAATTTTCTCCATGTTGACAGCGAAGCCCAGACTCCCCAGGTAAGAAAGGATCAATCTGGCTACCTGTCTTTCCCGGGAGTGGCTGCAGGCGAGCCAGTCGTCCAGGTAGTTGTACACTCTCAGCCCATGCTGGCGGAGCAGTGCTATCGCCACTTCCAAAAATTTCATGAAGACCTGTGGGGCTAGAGAAAGACCAACGGGAGCGCGATGAACTCGTAGGCTCTCCCCTGAAAGGCAAAGCAAGGTTTTTTCTGTACTAAGGGTGAATGGAGATGTGAAGGTATGCGTCTTTCTGATCTACCACACTTCACAAACCAGTCATTTGTCGGAATAAACCTCACCAGTTAACGTCTGGTCAGCATCTGGAATTTCATTTTCATCAGATGCTTGTCCAACATCCGTAGGCCTAGGATCGCCATGCTCTGATAAAGATTTCCCCCGGTGCTGTATGACGTAACGGGAAACCGGGGCTTATGAATTTCACACTGAGGTGTGGGGATGGGATGGTTTGAGCAGCTACACCTGACCTGGCTCTTCTTCTCCTCCTTGAAAGTCGCTGTCATGAGGCTCATCCCCTCACCAAAGGCACCAGTGGGGGACACCGGGGCGTAGAGAACCGGCGCCTTGTCCGGGTCCAGGAGTCAGGATAGGCCCAACCAGAGGGACTGGTTCAGGGCCATGCAGGCTCCCATGCTACGCCTGGTAGCATGGGCTGTGCATCGAGTGAGGCGGAGGGAGAGGTCCATGGCTTTCCACAGCTCCACCAGGGTTGCCTTGTCCAACGCTGCAGAGCCAGCAAGCTCTGGCAGCAGTTTGGCCTGGTGGCGCTGGAGTAAGGCCTACGTGTTAATGGACAGGCAGCCTGCCCCGACACCAAGTAGGCCTTGGTGTCGCTCCACGTTTACCTCGCAGAAGAGTTGTGTGGTAGGAGCATCCTGGCGTGGGGTTCCAGCGTAAAACTCTGTCCAACATGGACACAACTCTGTCCAACATGGACACAGCCGTGTCCCGGACTACTGGAGTGGGGAGGCCCAACTTGCTGGCTGCACACTGGGAGACCTCCAGGAGCTCGGCCACCAGCACCCTGAGTGGGCGGGGGCCGAGGACAGGCTAGAGCTCACCCGGAAGCTGCGGAGGCTCTCCTCCTCGCCCAAGTCTTCTCATCATATGTCATCTGAATAAGATGAAACTACTAACTTTGGCCTCTAGGGATTCCGTAGTTAAGCTTTTCCTCACCTTTCCTCAAAAACATTGGTTTGGATTAAATTTACTTTTATAGAGTTTTTTCAGTTTTAGTAAAACTGGTTAAGAAATCTCTGCTTTTCTCCCTATGTAATTTTGGCCATTCAAGTTTTTTTTTTTTTTTATATTTCTACAGCTCTTTTTATTAAATTTCTATCGCTCTACACTCTCTTCCTCTGTCCGTCATGGAACATTGGAGCCATTAGAAATGTCCCATTCAACATTTAAAAGCGGCACCCTTATAAATATCATAGTAACTAAACCGTCAGCGACCAGAACTTATGAAAAATACAGCACGGAGATGCTGAAGTCCTCATTGTTTCAGCAGGGTGTTAAATATATGTATGACAGCAATAGGACTGAGACCACACACACACACACACACACACACACACACACACACACACACACACACACACACACACACACACACACACACACACACACACACACACACACACACACACACACGTTAACATGTTTTAGAAGAGAAGAAGAGAAGTGAAGTACGACGATGGAAGAGGATTGAGAGACAGACAGCATGAGGGAAAGGAGAACGAGGGAGCATAAAATGCAAGGATGAGATTTCAGAGTCTCTAAATATCCATTTGTGGCGCTTCGCTCCGACAAGCTAATTAAAACAGCTTGCACAAGGTACGGAGATGAAGAGTAGAAAAACATTGCCTCCTGCATACTTCCATAATTATCAGTCACAACAGCACGGTGAATCTGTCAGTCTAATGCCAAGATGCGTCACAGTGATCTGTACTTTTAAAAGAAGACCACACTTAATTTGTACTGACCAATATCGATAGCAGACAAGACGATAAAAATTGTTATTCCTACATTTGCTAATTTCAAGCAATGAAAAGGCCTAGTTACTTGTAAACACTGAAAATACCCTAAGCCTGTTTGTTTACTTTACGCTTAACACAAGAAAACACAAAGAACAGTTGTGTACATAAAAACTGTCTGCACTGTAGAGGTGACACATTCTGTCAGCTGGAGCCAATAATGAGTCAAAAATATTCAGCTTACAACGATGTGTTATCCCACTCAGTATCGTTACCTGCCACTGATGGTGATTTCGTCGATGGCATAGTATCTGTGGCGATGGTCAACCCCCTTTGCTCCGGTGTGGTATTGTCCACCAAGGTGTATCCGGACCTGAGTGGCCTGTACCATTTCCTGCAGTTCGGGGGTTCTATAGAAGTTGTTGTAGCCCGGCCGTAGGTTTGGCTCTGGAGTCAGCAGGCTGAACGTGATGTTACCTCCAGAGAATGGCACATCTCTGTCATGTGCACACGCGCACGCGCACGTGCACGCGCGCGCACACACACACACACACACACACACACACACACACACACACACACACACACACACACACACACACACACACACACACACACACACACACACACACACACAAATGCACACGCACACGCACACACACACAAATATTATTTTCAAACTAACAAGATACCTCAAGATAATAACAAGAACCCCAAAATGTTCTTTTAAAACTCCAGATAACCCTCTGTGTGTTATATTTTAATTTGTGAGAATAATTTTTTTAATTCTTTCTTTCTTTTCTTAGTATTCCAGAAATGCCAAGGGACATATTTAGGTCGCTTTAACAGTGTGTGTGAGTGTATATTTCGGTGGATGACAGTTGCATTTTTTATTTGCTGTGTTTTTGCTATATTTCTGTCCAGCTTTCTTTCAGTGCTCCATTTGTTTGTGTTTGTTTAGTGATTGTGCTGCATCCAAAGTGAGCGTTTAAATATTAAGACGTCTGTTGCTATCTAACATCTGGTGCCGCTGCGTGGTTACACACCTAGCTCAAAAAACATAACAGAACAACAGTCGATATCACACACACACACACACACACACACACAAATACACACTGTACCACAACATAAGTGCCGCAGTATACTGTACTGAATAATGCTGTAGTAATTAGGTAGTTACCATTTTGATGCATCTCCACCACATCAAAAACTCACCAGATGAGCCTCTGGAGAGGCCTGATCTCTGACCAGCAGAGGCACACTATGTTTTCCACATTTTTTACAGTCTCTCTGACAGGCACATGCAGCAGTATTTACAATATTTATCATGCAACCATACAGAAAAATACAGTTAATACAGTTAATTTGTGGCAAGCCCTCAGCTCCTGTGGTTTAACCTGCAGACCGTAGCCATTTCAGTGACATCCATTAGCCATAAAATGTTCGCTTTCACTGTGACAAAAAAGGGGATTGTGTCTAAAAAGGGAATTTTGTGAAAAGCTTTGACAGAATGATTCGATACAGGTTTGGAAAAAAAACCTAGTTAGAAAACTGCAATGACTACATAGCCTGTGATCTATACATACCTGTTCAATCTAGTGCCAAACCGTGCAAGTGACTATGCCAAGACTAAGTGTTTTTAGTGTGTGTGTGTGTTTGTGTGTTGTGTGTGTGTGTGTGTGTGTGTGTGTGTGTGTGTGTGTGTGTGTGTGTGTGTGTGTGTGTGTGTGTGTGTGTGGTAGGCCATGCTCTAGGTCCAGTCTATCTGGATGTGCCAATACAGATCCTGCTACTTGTGAATGTGGTGAGGTGACAATGTGGGTGGTTCAATCAGTCTATCCAAAATGCCAGAGTATTGCAAGCCGGCGTGCCCGTGTGTGTTTGTGTTTTGTCAAGGGTTTCTTTTGGCAAACGCGCGACCATGTGTGTCATCTGTGTTGTCAGATGACAACACCTTTGTCGGTATGTGTGTTTGTCGGTTGTCTGAAAATGAGAGGAGAGCGGCAATCATGGAGCCTGTGATGAGTCTCTTTACAAAGTAGCCCAGTCTCACTTGGGAAAACAAAGCCAGGACCGGAGCCAATACCAATGCACACACACATACACACACACGCACACACACACAAATAGGGGCTCGAAATCCTCCCTTCATGCAGTATCAAAGATGGAACTCCCTCCTTTGGGCATGATTTCCCTCTTCCTCTCAGTCTCTCCATCCTTGTTTTTTTAATCTATGCATCCAACTGTTGAGGACCGAGGTATGTCTGTGTTTTTTTATGTGTCTACACAGATTACAGAAAGTAGTAGATCTGTCTGAAGGTTGCTCCAGGAGAATGAGGCAGAAAGAAGGATATTGGAGGAACAACAAGAGAATTCCTCTGACTTACTCAAACGTACACACACATCAAGTCCCCGAGCATGCCGACTCTCTAGCATACCTCGGCAGTTGTAGGCAGTTGACAGAGTTTGGTGTCGGTAGAGGGCCGTTGTTCTGCAGTCCAAAGGTGCTGCAGTCTCTGGCCATGTACTGCCAGTTCATCCAAGATAACTCAGCGTCTGTACCGTTCTGCGGGTTTGGCGCGTCCTGCCTCCTCCTCTGGATCAGAACAGACTCCGGCAACAGGCCACTAAACTGCATTATAACATAGAACACCTGGACAAGAGACACAGCGAGGTTGATAATACTGACAGCTGGTTTTATATACACACCGTGTCAACCAGCATAGTATTTCCTAAAATTGAGATAGGAATAAAATAATATTTTTTCTTCTTACGGAGAGAACCTTCCCCTACCTCTATATGTGTGAGCGTGTGTGCTATCTGTCCTGCTCCAGTCTGCGTTGGGACACAGCAGGGAGTTCACTAAGCCACTACTACCAGTGCACATAAACTGACAAAAGCGCACACACACACACGCACACACACACAGTACTTCAGAGAGATGAGACGTGTCTTTCATCTCGAGCCTTGAGTTGAGAGACCAAGTCAGGACAGCTCCCAAATCCAGTTTACACACACACACACACACACACACACACACACACACACACACACACACACACACACACACAGCGAATAGGACTGAGACCACACACACACACACGCACGCACACACACACATACACACGCACACACACACACACACACACACACACACACACACACACACACACACACACACACACACACACACACACACACACACACACACACACACACACACACACACACACACACACACACACACACACACACACTCTCTCTCTCTTCAGAGAGAAAACAGTTGAGTTTTAAGAGCCCGCGTGTGCCACCTCTCATTTTGAAAGTGAGAATCTAACTTCTGAAAAGAAACACACATCTTCTATTTTGAGTGGACGTTTTTTCTTTGTTAACTTAGGTTGATGTGTTTACGTGTGTATGTTTTCTGTTACCTGGTATTGTCCATTGACCAGATCCACTGTGATGGTGACCCCTCCATCCTGTGCGGTCATGGTGTTGGACAGCCAACATGTGCCCATGTCCTGGTCATTGATGTAGCTCAGAGGGTGAGCGTTGAGGTTCAACCTCAATACTCTGTTATTTGTGGTGTCTTCGACCGCGTTGGGAATACAGTACCTGTCAACAGGGAAATATAAGGTCAGGCAGACAATATGTGGCGTAAATGAGGCCCATATTGTCACCATTATACAGTAACTCTGTGCAGAAAGTCATCAGGCGGCTGTGCGGACCGTTTCACAATCATGATTAGAGGTCAAACACTGGAAAAGCATTATTGAAATTGATATTAAAGAGTTTTTGACGGCAATACTGGTACCTGTGGACTAAGGGGTGAACTCTGGGGTGACTGGGGGGGCAGCGGCACTGTGACTGCGTGTGAAGGTGAGGCAGAACCCCTGAGAACACTTCCACGAGCTCCCTGTTAGGACGACAACACCGTCAGATCATAACACAGTGCTGGAAAGAAGATGGGAACACAACATAGAATAGAATAGCCCCAAATTAATTTAAAATCACTGACTTCCGAATTGCTCTTTGCTATTCTGGAACACACTGCTTTTATCAGATTATCACACTCACACTGGTGATGATGCAAAAGCTGCAACTTTCAAGCCTGTATGATACGCAGCACATCGCGAGATAGCAAAACACTAATTGCCTTGTATTGGATTCCCAGAGAAAATCCTCTGGAAGCACTATGGATCCTAAGATACAATGATTAGCATTCACTTCATTCGTCCTTACCTGCCTTGATCCCTCCTTTTCCCAGCATGTACCTCTCCCTGCCTCGGTCTATACTATACAGTACCTCTCTGTCCATCGTTGCCCATCATTTCCCCTTCATCTATGCCTTCTTTCCTTCCATTTATTTGCCCATCCCGGCCAAAACTCCTTCCTTTCTCTGTAATCACTGCCTCCCTCTGTACAGCCCATCCTACAAACCTCTCTTTGTCATTACCGTCACTCTTTCCACCCCCCTCACTCGTCTCCTTCTTCGTTCTACCATCACTATCTCCGACTCTCCCACTCACCTGTTGGTCAGTGTGGCAGGATAAAATCTAAAGTCCTGCATCCGTCCAATAAACTGATTAGTCCCTGGGGAGAAGGAGCGCAAGGGAGAGAGAGGAGAAGGGAGCAAGAATACATTTTAAAGAAGATTGGGTGTTAAGGTATTTTGGTTAAAGCTGGGCCTCGAGTCAGTGGGATCCAGTGTAAGAAGTATATTATCTGCGGAATCCTGATAGATTGAAAACTCCCCGGAGCTCATTATCTGTAGTCAAGTGTATATAATACATAAGCCAAGTGTATAATACAAAGTGAAGAGAGTCTAATCAACATTTACCCCATTTTGCACTGTAGAGACTTCAACAGCATTTATTGGCTTAGTCGTTTCCTTGGTTCTACTACAGGGTAGTGGGACCACAGGCTTGTGATCGCTAATTTGAATGTTGAATTTTGCACGTTGGTGCTTGAAAAAACTTACCTTAAGAAACACTCATACGATGTTCAACCTTAATTCCATTGATTAGTTGTAGGTGTGGCGTGCAACTTGTCTTGTGCAAAAAATATAAATGTGACATTTTATCATTTAAAATATTTTATGTTAAAATAATGTATAAATGTAAATCTGACAACTGAAATAGATTTATTAGGCTCTAATCAATCGATTTGGATAGGTTTAGGGATACAGATATTCATCTGTTGGACACAGATACCCCAAAAAACAAGATGGATGGTGGAGCAGAATTCCCACATTAGTGGGAATTAATGAGAGAGTTGATGAGGTTAATGATTGTGATTGGGTGCTGTCCCATGCCTCTGCTACAACTGTGGAAAGTTGTTGGATATTGGAGGGAAGTGGAACATGCGATCCTATGGGCTGATCCAGAGCATCCCAAATATGCTCAATGGGTGGGTGGTCTGGTGAGTATTCAGCCGGTGAAAGAAGAGGGACATTTTGCTATCAGCCCAGTAGAGTTGAAACCAGGATTCATCTGTGAAGAGGACTGTCCTCCAGCGCGACAGTGGCCATCGGAGGGGAATTCTTGCCCACTCACGTCGGTTATGACACCAAACTGCATTCTGGTCAATGATCAATACCATAATAAGGAAGTAGAGCTTGTGAATGATAAATTATGATTTTTTTTCAGTTCTTTTGATGGGGCTTATTGTAGGTTAATGGACATTGACTCTGGCAACAGCTCTAGTGGACATTGCTGCAGCCAGCATGCCAATGCTCCCGCAAAACTTGAGGCATCTGTGGCATTGTGTTGCAAAACAAAAACTGCACATTTTAAAGCGACCTTTTATTGTCCACTTATAAGGAACACCTGTGCATTGATCAAGCTGTTTAATAAGAGTCTTGATACGCAACACCTGTCCAGTAGATGGATGTAAATGTAGTCTTCTTTGTTCCAGGTGGGGCAAACGGATTTTGGCCCTCTAGCATCATGGGAGTCTATTTAGACTGTGTTCATCTGGATCTTCACCTTAGCCTTGTTGGCCTTGGCAGACTCAACCAGGAGCATAAAGCTCTAGAGGCCGTTAGACCCTACAAACTCTTCCCGTAATAACAAGACCACAATGTCTGTGAGGAGAACAGGTCCTTTGCATTCGACCCATCCCAACCATTTAGAAGCAGCGGCCCACCTCAGTGCATCGCCCGGAAAATAATTACAGTCCTAGAGCCAGTGTCTTGGTCATATGATATTTGGTGTGGGTGTGTTGTTGGTGTGTGTACATGGTAAAACCATGTTCACTCCTCAAGGAAGTCCCCACAGCCAATCCATCCCCAGTTGGGTTTGGACCAGGACCTAGAATGTGAGTGATAAACCAAACTACACCTGGACCCCTGAACTAGGACAGAGTGCTATGGTTAGGAACCTAACAAAACATATTTGTATCAAGAAGAAACAATAGGAAAGAAGGTTAATGCAAAGATTTGGGATGCAAGACGTCCAATGAACCAAATAATAAAAAGCCGAAAGTATAAACAATATACCAGAGTATCTCAAATGTATCAATACAAGCACACACAAGAAAGTTGGACCACACATGAAAAACACAGGAATGCCATTTTTAACACCCTCTCTTGGCTACACACACACACACACACACACACACGCACACACACACACACACACACACACACACACACACACACACACACACACACACACACACACACACACACACACACACACACACACACTTATTTTGGACCCAACACACAGATGCTAAATTTGGCTGAGGTATACGGTCGTCTTATGTCCAACAAACTTTTCTCTGGTTCCTGAACAACTCTTAGAAGACGGATGACTATAAGCATCGACAGAACCCATGCCATGTTCGGTTTTCTGTGTGTTTGTTACAGAGAAGCTTTGCCATGTCTACATCCACAAACATCCTCACTTTAGAGAGAGTTACTGCGCGTGTTTGTGAGTCTGCACTGAATTATGTATATTCACTTGTATTTCACATCTGGTCCAACTGTTCTGTGACAGAGCAAGGGGAAGGAAGAGTGAGGAGGAAAGAATGAAAGAAGGAAGGAAAGGATTGAAAAATAAAGACAGAAAGAGACAGTGTGTGTGTGTGTCTGTATGTGTGTCTGTGTGTGTGTGTGTGTGTGTGTGTGTGTGTGTGTGTGTGTGTGTGTGTGTGTGTGTGTGTGTGTGTGTGTGTGTGTGTGTGTGTGTGTGTGTGTGTGTGTGTGTCCTCGCGCGTGCACGTGCCTGTGTGTGCGTGAGATGTAAGCGTGCCACACCAGTGTATGTATGCAGCCCAAGGCTTTGGCTCAGGATTTCTTCCACGTGTGGAAATGGGATTATACCTTCCTCTGAAAAACACCCTTCCTATTGTTACTGAGATGATGCAAGGTATAAGCCTTGATTCTCTTTTCTCTGTGCAGGCTTCTGTCTTCCCTCTGCCCATTCTCGGTGTCCCTCCCCGGTCCCTTCAAGTTCGCATCCTTCTTTTTTGTTTCATGTGGATGGATTTTCCTTGGTGATAGATGCACCTTAAGTGCCTTACTTTATTGTACTTTCCTGATTGGCTCTTTCCCTTTACTTTCCCTACACTACTAACTATAAACATTTAATTTTTTTGTTTTAGGCCCTGTTGGAACTCGCTATCATGGAAGCGCTATGCAAAATTGCTGTGCGTGAGCCCAAATGTTCAGACTCTTCACATGGGGGGCATCCGCAGCAATAGCTTACATGGCAGGTGAAAAAATCGTACACTTTCAACCAGTCATAACCTAAATCAAAAATGGACGTAGGTTTAGGGCTGTGACAATAACTGCATTACCGCAGAATTTAGCTCATCACTGCAAATACAATAATCATTGTTTAGTTATCATCATTGACTGATTTCCATCTTATGTTCATGGGCTTCTGGAGAAACCGCGCCGACTCCGCTCCTGCTCATCACTTGAGCTTCGCAAGCCGCGTGCGAGAGGGAGGGCAAGTATTGTCCCTAGAAATATGGGGGATATTTTTTGTCTGTGTCTGATTATTATTAATCATTTCTAGGGCTATACCCGACTCAGTATTTTGTCAGTCAAATGGGAATCGGCAGTTCAATGCGAATATGAACGTGGCAGGGTTGGTTGTCCGCGATCGGGAGCACGGAGACACCTGTCCAGAGGTGGACGATTCACAAATAAAAAAATGCATTTATGCTTCCCTTTATTTATAATTTCTCATTGAAATGTTATCCCTGTGCATTTTGCAAGCTTCTATCTGTTTTATCGTGGTATTGAAATGCACACTTTACCAGCCGGTAAACCGCAGTGCCACGGTAATGTGTTACTTTTCAACACGGTAAAAAAAGATTTCATATGGTCACATCCCTACAGAGGTTGGCATCAGAATGCGCAAGTTTGCCATATAATGTTTCTGGTGCACCACCTGTGGATGACATCATGCGAGGAAGTATGAACTGGGCCTCTGGGTTCTTCCTGCAGAACCAACCTCTTGGTATGTTTTTTGTTTGTTTTAACCTGTGTTTTCAGCAGGCTTGGCATACAACACAGTATTTGTATGCCATTGCATCAAAGACAGAGTTCATCTGCAAGTGGAGATTCCCAACCTGCAATACCACTCTTTATTAATCATCAAGAACCGCTTGCAATAACTCTGTCCTTTGGACGACCTGTGGGATGACAAGAGCACAGCTTTTATGTTTTACATGACCGCCACCAATCCCCCTCTTTGGAGAACAATCTCACCATGTTTTGATCAGTTAAACAACTAATCATCATTACGCTTTAATTTTGTCACCACCCACTGCATAAATTTGAAAAATGCAATGTGTGGAGTGGTGTAATCAAGAAGGAGAGTTCTATCCAGTTCCATTAAAAATGGATAAGACTGCTCAGTCTCCTTCTATAATAATAATAACAATGAGTCTTTTTCAGCCTGTCGCCAGCCACCACACACGTGAACAATGCAACATGGAGAGATAACGATAAAGAGGGTTGAAGAAGTGGTGTCTCTGGGAGAGTCAAATCAGCCACTATTAAATCAAAGATAAAGGGGGATTTCAACCATACTTGAGAGAAAAAAGGAAGATTTCTGCCTCTTCCTAAGGCCCTATGACATTGACCCCAGAATGATGAAATTAAACCCATGATTAACACCTTTCTTTGCATAGGAGAGATGATACATAATACATGTTGACAGTTGAACATATGATAATATTTGGATTTTATCTTTGTTGCGACAGTTTCGGTCAACAGAGAGGAGCAATGGCAGTAAAATGCTTAAGGAAATCCTGTCGGAAAATGTTGGATTACTTTTTAGATTAAGTGAAAATTGCTGGAACAGGAAGGCTCCTTTGCAAGCAGCCAGCCATTGTCATAATCAATATATCAATCTGCTGATCAAAATTCCAGACACAGCCCTGAGTGGAAATCCCGCTTTTCCGACCCACACACGTGAACACACACAAACAGATCTGCTCCCTTAAGCCAATCATTTATATTGATCACTACCTCTAATGTGATCTCCAGCTGATCAGATGCTACCTGCGGTGAATTAAGATCAATGTCTGATAAACGACAAGAAAAACACTCGTTCATCACCCCCCAGATGAACGGATATCATTTTTCTCTCAATTTCTCTACTATTGACTCCCTCGGCATGGTCAATCAATCGCAGATATGTAGTTGAGAGGGATAAAAGCTGGGAGGGGAATAAAAATCGGAATCATCTGCATCGTATTGGGACAATGAAGGATGATACATATCCAGTGGATATTTTAAATCCCTCTGCACAATAAAATCTAGACTGGATGAGTGTGACGGGGAGCCCGGCTCTGTACCACTATGTTTTACCACAACTGCAATTTAAATGATAGGCTCCCTATTTTTCGACTCGGGCAAATGTTTCATCCTTACGAAAACATGCTAAATCTTCTTTTTGAAAACATGAAGCTCAAAATTCAGTCAGGCAGTCTTTATGTTATACTCAAAATATTTAAAAAATGGTTGCAAAATAATTTTGGGCTTTTCATGGTTTTATTGACTATTTTGCACTTACAAAAATCAGCTCTTTCTATCCCGAAAGTTTAATGTTCCGAATTGGACTGAGCAGGAAACTCATAGGAAGGAAGAGGATTTTTTATATTTACCGTTAGAGCTGAGCCCCACCCACATGGCGCTGTCCTCTCTGATGTCATGAAGTCTTGCGGTCAGATGTCGTGTGTCAAAGGGTGTCCCGTCTTCCTCCAGTCCATCCAAAAACAAACTGACACGCCTGTCATGGACCTGATAAACAACCAGAATGTGACTTAAGCAAATTGTGGCCAGCAAAAACTCACAATTTAACTCCATGAGCTAAACGCACAAACTAACCATTTCATGTAAAACTATTACAATTTCCATTTAGTCAGTGGTAAATCTCCATTTTTTTCTGTTAGGTATTATCATTGGTTGTTCACCATTCATGATTCACTCCTTTACATATACAGTACATAAAAAACATTTTTACAACAAGTTATTATCATTATTATTGTTATCACTATTATTACTTATTGCCATATTTAGGATGACATAAACAGTAAGCATTTCATTCCTCACAAGACACTTGCCATACTGTTACACATATGAATACACTTGAAATTCTTAAAAATTTGATGTGCAACAATAACAAAAATTATAGTTCAGTTTTCCAATAGGATTTACTCGCAAAACATAAACAAATAAAAACACAGAAATTTGACATAAAGTGAAGTTATCCAGTGAAAGTTACACCAGGGCAGCACCAGGTAACGAGAGGCCAGCGTGCAAATGGGCATACGATTCAAACGTTCAAGCATATGCTCATACATGCACACTAATGCATCTGTGTGGGTCTGTGTGACTGTGTACATTCTACATACATACATATATGTATAGGTGTGTGCGTGTATGTATGTGTGAATTATACATAGGGCTAATCTTCCAGCTCATTTCACCGGCAGCGCAAAGAGCCCCGGGCTAAACCGCGGCAACCGCAAATTAGCTTTCTGTTTGGCCAAAGAACCTCCTCTCCGCTCCTTTCCCGTCTTCATCCGCTGCATGAATATTAAAAAACGCACGGCAGGCAAGACTGTCAAAGCAACCGCCGTCGCTCCACATCAAAACCGGGCAGGAGGGAAGATACTTCCAGGAGAGGGGGGGCCCCCCTCCCTCCCCGGCAAACTTCAATGTGCTCTGTCTTACTCGCTCTCTCTCTCGCTCTCCTTAGCCCCTCTCCAAATCTTGGGCAGCACGCTGTAGCGCCACTGATAAAGAAAAGACTCTCCCAGGCCTTGCAAGAGTTCCCCCTCTCCCTCTTTACTCCTCCCTGCCCCCCCCCCCCCCCCCCCCCACTGCCTCTCCTCCTTGGAAGTCCTCCTTCCTTCTGTTTCTCACTGACTTCTTTCCTTCTCATTTGTCCTCACCTCACCCTCCCCCTCTGTCCATTCGCTTTCCCCCTATTACTATCTTTGTCTCATGACCGTCTGCCGCCCCGATCACTTCCTCGCGGTATTGTTTTGCGTCGCCCCGTCCCGGCTCGTGGCGAGCTCTCCGGGGGATGGGGAAGGCTTGTGAGGAGGGAAGTAAGTCAAGAGTAAAAATAAAAGCCTTTGGGGGATAAAGGCAGGCCCAGACGGGCGTCTGCCTCTGGAAGGATAGTTAGGACGGCCAGACACTTTCATGACGGCTGATTGAAGACTGACATGTGCATGAGAGAGAGGGAGAGAGAATGAAAATGAATAAGAATAAAAGAGGGGGAGAGGGGGGAGTCAGAGAGCCACCAAGAGTGAGCTGGAGAGGGAGAGAGAGAGGGGGGAGAGAAGAGCCCTATTTAGGAATCTCTAAGCCGGAGCGCTGCGCGGCGCTCGGGGAGATGTGAGGTGGTTGTCAGGTCTGATGTAAATGAATCCTGAAGCGCTTCATCCTCCTTAGCCGCCACGCACCCCTTTGAAACACTGCCAACTCCCCTTTGTTAGCTTTTACAAACACTTTCCTTCCCCTCTTTTCCTTGCCCCTTCCATCCATCCATCTTTTTTTTTTTTTTTTTTTTTTTTTACCCCGCCCCCAACTCCACTTTTTTCCAGACGGTAAAACCATTACCCCTTGAAGGCGAGGGAAAAGAAAGGAAGCCCAAGAGGATTTTTGAGCGTGATAACTAGTCTCGTTTGGACCGTGTCCACTAAGTCCGGAGGGAAAGGACTTCTTTAAACTTCACTTACCTGTCTTTTCTTCTCTTGGGTGAGCACTTTTAACCAAAGTATTGTACAGTATCGCATAAAATCCAAGGTTTTTGGAGTTACGGAGTCAACAGAGTTAGTGTGACCTACTAAACTAAAGGGGAAAAAATGTTTCCCTCCATCTCTCTCAAATCGACACCCTGACCGTATGTGTATGTATGTGACAAATAATCTCTTGAACTTGAACTTGAACTTGAACTCCTTTCCCTTGATGTAAATAGCTGATATGGAAAGGGAACACCAGGAAGTTTCAAGAGGGTGAATTCCCATGCCAGCGTGGTCATTAAGCCTTAAACTCTACTATGCTCAGTCACTACCACCACTCATGGCCCCAATAGTATGTGGCCTCTCTCAATATAACCCTAAAACGAGCGAAGCCTGAACGCACATCTAATGTTGTTGGTCCTTGGAATCTGAATGTGAACCGTTTCTAATTTTTCATTTATTTATTTATTTATTTTTACATTTTCCTTCAGGTTTATTTTTTTTAAACAGTTCCCCAATTGTCAAGTATCATTGCATCTAAATGGCTTCCCTCAACTTTTTATTTGTTCATAAAGATTACTTTGTGCTTGCCTGGAGCTTTCGCCACACTCTCCCTGCACTGTCTGGCAGTGTGACCAGGTAAGCCTCTCTAAGAACCAGAGTGGAAAGCTTTTAGTGATCTGTAGACTGGCATTTGGACTAAAGCTTCTCTCCTCTTTCACACTGTTGCCAAGCCATGGCATGGCACAGAGTGTGTGTGTGTGTGTGTGTGTGTCTGTGTGTGTGTGTGTGTGTGTGTGTGTGTGTGTGTGTGTGTGTGTGTGTGTGTGTGTGTGTGTGTGTGTGTGTGTGTGTGTGTGAGGAGGCCACTGTTTTGTCTGTGTTCACAGAGTGGACCACTCATGTACATACTGAGTGGGAAAATGCGGAGCAACAACTCAAATCCACACCCAGAGCATTAAACCGTAACGCTTTCAACAAACAAATGAGGAGTGTGATCTTATATTTTACAGACCTGTTGATTGTTCACCTAAATGTGAGTTGTAAATTGTGACTTTAACATCAAAAGTAAATGGCTTCCATCAGTCCTCCCTGATACCACACATGTATGAACACACAAACACTCACATAATGCAACATTCTCTTTCACTCTATCCCTCACATTTGTTGAATCCATTCAAGGTTCCTCCTCTTTGTCTTTATATAATGCCATGTCTTAAGTAACGTGCTATGTATTGCCCTTGTGTATATATAGTATTCTGTACAAACCATTTCATCTGCTAAAAAAAATAAAATCAGTGATTTAAGTTCCATCTCAACTTAAAATTGATTAAATAAGTTGTACTTTTTACAGATTGAAGTAATCTGTAAAATGTGTGCAACCGCGTGCACTGTGACTGACAACTCCACTTGCTGATAACACACCTTATTCCACCGCCAAAATAGTTGTCAGTGGAGAGAGAGAGAGAGACTGAAAAGACGGTGGGAGAGGGTATTTTATAGAGGATATTGGGTTGTAGGGACACAGTGGAATGAAGAAATGAAAACAGAAAGAGAATATAGACAGATGATGTTTAAGGAACACACGTACGTACATAGAGATGGTAATGGTGAATTTAATGACCTGGGGAGGTCGGAGTAAGAGATCAATTAAACCGAGGAGGGATACAGATAAAAGAATAGGATATTCAGACAGGGCAGGGTGATAGGAACAGAGTGGTAGAGAGATTAAGAGAAGGATGAAGAAAGATAAACAAAAGAGAAGAAAATAAAATGATAGAAATAGAAAAAAAAATACAAATGAAAAAAACATACATAGATGGTCCCTGTTGATACCTAAATGAGGCCTTTGGGATGGCGACGACTCTCTAAAGTTATCCACACACGCATAAAACCACACACACACACACACACACACACACACACACACACACACACACACACACACACACACACACACACACACACACACACACACACACACACACACACACACACACACTGTAGGGGGGTGGGGGGGGGGGGCTGTGCCCTTGGGGGGAGCCTGCAGTAGGCGTCCGTGTGTTGGTTTGGTGCCTAGTTGCGAGTTTGGGGCTCAGTTCGGGGGCAGGGGGTGTGGATTGCGGGGTTGGGTCTTGGCCCAGTGGTCGGGGTGATGGGGCTTGTGGGATGCAGGAGGCCCGTCGTGCCGAGGCCCGTTGTGCCGAGGCTGGTTGTTATGTTTCATCTGGTCATGGGACCCGGGCAGGGACCTGAGCCTTGCCGGGTGTGTTCAGGGCGGCCTCCCTATGTGGTCTCCTTTGGGGGGGCCGACTTCCATCAGTGTTGGGGTATCTGTTTTCTGGGGTGTTCGTCACTCGGGACCCGAGCTGTGGGTGGTGGGCTGTCTGCCTGTGGTCAGTTTGTCTGTTCTATGGTCAGTTGGGGGCTGGTCAGGGGCCTGATGGGGGCGCAGGGCAGGCCAATTTGTGCCTGTAGCTGGTCACTGTGGGTTGGCTGGCTCTGGGTATAGGGGGGGGGGGGGCACACTGCTCGGCTGGCTGCACCACTGCTTTGAACTGGTTGTGCATCGACTATCTCTCCCAGTGCCAGAATTCAAACTCACTACATACACCACACAATAGGCTGAGGGTTTGTGGGATAGGCGGGGTGCGAGCTTTGTGGGCAGGGATGTGCTGAGCGTCTGCGATTTTACCTGTCGCGCTCCTGCCTTGGCATGGTTCACGTCTGTCCTGCAATTTAAATTTTCATATGAGCTTAGATCACGTACGCCCCCCACACAAACCTGACTCTAAGCAACAGTCCACCAGACCAGGGTCTGCAGAGTTGGAGGGGTGCAGGTGATTGGGTTTCGACATGCTCGGAGGACTGGCACCCACACATTGAGCGCTGCACTCACACACTGAGCGCTGGGTAGCGGCGCACTCGTGGGTTGGTGTGGGGTAGTTGCTGGCCGGGGGGTGACCGGGTTGGGTCTGTCATCCGGGTGTCCTGCGCATTGAGCTACATGGGGGGCGCCTGGGGTCTGTGGCCGGGTGGGGCATCTGGCCGGTTGCAGTATGGCGGGCCTCGCCTTTGCGCGGGCCGTTGGTGGGGATGGGGGCCCCGCCAGCTCCCACGTGGGGGTGGGTTGTGTGTCTGCTTTGGGGCTGCACGGTCTCCTTGTGCTCTCAGGGACAGATTTATGCTCCTCCGGGTGTGTTTATGCGTGGGTGGTGCTCCGCGGGCTCCCGGCTTCTGTGGGGGCTGGGGGGGTCTTCTGTGGTTCCAGGGTGGGGTTCTCAGGGCTTTCCTATGGTCGTGGAGTGTCTATACAGCTGTGAGAGCCAGGGGTGACTACGGGGCCTTTAGCACTGCTTAGAGGCGCTACGATATGATTCCATCCTCATACACTACAACTAATTGGGACAAGTCCTGCGCACTAACCAGTGGACACATCACACACACACACACACACACACACACACACACACACACACACACACACACGGTTCTGTTTATTTGTCTCACCCGTGGTGGTTACCCCCTCTTGGAGTAGTAATGATGATTAGTTGTTTATAGACCAAAACATGGTAAGATCATTCTCCAAAGAGAGGGATTGGTGGTGGTACTGTACAACATGAAGCTGTGCTGCTGTCATCCCACAGGTCATCCACAGAACAGAGTTAATGCAACCAGTTCTTGATGATTAAAGAATGCATAGAGTGGCATTGCAGTTTGAGAAGTTGAACTCCACTTGCAGACCAACTCTGTCCTAGATGCAATGGCATCCAAATAGTCAGTGTTGTCCGCCAAGCATGCTGATAAGGGCACAGAGGAAAGGAAAGTAGAGGGTCTAGAGAAGGGACAATGACAGGATGGTATGGAGTGAAAAAGAGAGGAGACTTGAGAAGAAGAGGAAAAAGCAAAGAAGAGAAGAAGATAAATATATGAAATTCAAGAACAGGGTAATGGACAATAAATGGCGGGATCGAGTGGAGCACAGATGGAAGGAGAAGCCACTACAATATGAATTTAATATGGTTCTTATAAGGTTGTCTATTGTGCAGATAATGGCACAGAAGCACCTGGGCTCTAAATCCAAATGTTTATCCACACTTCTCCTGCCTCCTTCGATTACGTTGTTCGTTCTGTCTCAATACCTGCTGACTTGCACTTACAGTACCTGTTCAACTTGCACTGATGCCTCACAGCAAGAAGGTCCTGGGTGTGATTCCCGCCTGGGATTCGGGATTCCAGGTTATCTCCCGATAAGGGGCCTTTCTCTGTGGAGTTTGCATGTTTTCCCCGTACTCATATGGGGTTTCCTCAATGTAACATCAGTAAGGACCCCCACCAAAACCATGCACAACATCGTCATCTGACCAGCGATGGACATATGAAATTGGTCCCCGGGCGTTATGCTGTATTGCTGTATGCTGCCTACTGCTCCTGGCTGCCCCCCCGGAGGAAGGACAAGCCAGGATGGGTTAAAAGCAGAGAATAAGTTTCACCGGCCACCATTTGAAGCATGTGTGCGTGTTGGTTGCCGTCGCCGCATGGGTGCATGTGTTGTGGTATGTGTCTCATGTGATGAATAAAATAATCTTCTAACTACCCATCGTCACATCCCCTCTACATTTCCTTAATCCGCCTCTTTTGTTTCTATTATATTGTAAACTCAATCTCCATGCTGTCCCTGTGTTTTTTTATTAAAATTATTATATTGACACCAATGGAATTGAGACTGTTGATGAGTTCCTTTGTGTTACCTGTCTTGTCATTTCTGGCATATAATCCCATGCCAGCTCATGTCACATCAAAACTGTACTCTCCTAGATACTCACCATCATCACCCATCAAAAAAAAAAGACCTGTCTAAGCCATGTATCTACCTTGTTATACCTCTCTCTATACCTCCATCTTTTATCCTCATTCTTCAGGCTTGCTTGATTTCTCTCTTTATTTTCTTCTCTCTCCACCCACACCTCTGTTATCTCACCTACACCTCCCACGCTCCATGTTAGCACCTCCAACCAACAGCCAATATTCTCTCAATCATATTAACATGACCAGGGTGTGTAAAGACAGAGAGATAGAAAGTGACAGATAACAAACAGTAAAAAAAAAAGAGAGGGAGTGAGGCAATGAGAGGGAAAGAGAGATAGACATTTGTTCTACTCATCCCAGCGGTAAAAGACACAATTACCTCTCACGGCATATTATCCATGTTTTATACCAGCCCAGGGCTCCGTGCGTCTGCCTCGCTGCGCTCACCCTGTGCAAGACCCATATTTTAACACTAGCCATGACAGTTTATTTAAGAAAAGAAAATTGTCCCCTGGGAGAACAAGAGATGGAGAGGAAGAGTAGGGATTGCAAAATGAAAAGAGGCAGGGCCAAAGGAATGCAGGTGTGGGAATGAGCAAAATGAAAGAGTGAATGGAAGAAGAGAAAGAGAGGGACAAAATTATTGACATTGATATTGAAAGATACAGAGAAAATATCAGGAAAAATTATCTATAAAACAGACAGTGAGGGAGAGGGAGAGAGAGAGAGAGAGAGAGAGAGCAGGGACATACATAGGGTAACATGCCAACATTTTAATAAAGACCATAAGTCTCAGACTTTAAAGCATAAAGGTTATCCTTCAGCAGAAGAGAAAAAAGGGAAGACATGGTGGGTATGGGGGAGTGTGTGTGGTGCAAGAAAAAAGAGCGAACGAGAAGAAAAGAGAAAGACAGGATGGAGTCTAATAAAAGTCGGATGGATGAAGGGATTCCTTTTTGTGAAAAAGGAACGGAGCAAAATGACAAAATTATACATTTTCACTGAGATTTTATATCCTGCAAGATCAGTCTCTATATGCGTAGTGCGGTCAAATCTTACCCATGCATATACATTTTACAAGTAATAATTTCTCAGCTTCACTTGCCCCTAGCACCTTCATGGTGTGTTTCCCACTTATTTTACAGGCCCCTAATCGGGTGCATTGCTTTGCATCCTGCAGATACCTCACTGTCTTGCCATGTGCCACTGTATCCTGCCTCCCCAGGAGTGTCTCAGTTGCAGCTGCAATTGTATTTCCTTTTGGATTTGATTTACTTGTTTGAAAACGTCTAGTCTTGTGTATCGCCTTGGACTGTTCTGAAAATCCTTTTCAATGCTATCCCTGCTTGCTGTTCCTCAGTAGCATCAACAATATTATTAAATCCCCATTTCTTAATTATAAAACAATTGATTGAACCATTGATCATGGTTTGATTTCAGTACAGAATGTTTAATTGATTGTAGCTGCTCTTTCACTAGTTTTAAGGTGGGGTCATATCTGGCCATAATATGGCATTACTGTATGTGACATGTTGGTGTATTCAGGGTAAAGATTGAGATGGAGACCTGGAGAATCTACAGGAAGATGATTAAAGTTTTGTAAAGAGTAGTACAATCAAGAAGCGCATGTTTTGTGTCCTCCAGCAGGACACAACCCTGTGGTCTCCTTTGTTGTCTTGGAGACCGACATTTTGCCAGAATCTACAATGACTCTTTGCTTTCATTATGCATACGCTTCTGGTTATTTGTCCATCCACTGTACTATACGAGTGCAAGTATTAATCTCACATTCCACCTCCAGGCACTTTTCACTCCCCCTGCTCTCTCTGTAATTGATGCTGGTCTGGTGCCCTTTCACCTCCTTTGCCAGCAGGCAGAGGACTCGAGTGGAGCTGCCACCTTCACCCAAGGTTGTGTCTAACAACCTTGTCTCACCTTCACCTGTGTATATGCACACAGTTGCACAATTCTAAGTAGCTTGCGTATAAGCACAAAAATGGGCTAAAACTTAGACAGCACACAGACATATGCAGACACACATTCGCTGTGAAATCTCAACTGAGGTAAAGTTCATCACCTTCATGTTCCTGTATAAAATTCTCCATTATGCTCAAACCAAAGTATGTCATGATTAGGGGTGTCACGATTCGGATTCAAAATCGAAAATCAATCGTAATGAGCGTTCCATTTCGAACGTCAAAATCAGGTTCGCGATTCTCCCTGTATTTTTGTGGGAAATATTGTCTGACATGGTCCCCATATTGAGGCGACATCAAGATCCGCTGGAAAACAAATGCAGTGTGCGCTCGGGGGTGTCGACTGCGGCTTGCCTGGCTCCGATCCGACTTTCATGAAGTTTGGTTCAGAGTTTGGAGAGCTGCGGTCCGCTCCGGAGGGGTCCACCGCGCTGCATCCCTCAAGCACACTGCACCCACCAACCTGGCACTAGGGCTGCAGGAACTCAATGTGAATAGAATTTGAATATTACAAAAAATAACAATAAAGTTCAATATAAATTCATCCAGTTTGTTGCACAGTGAACGCACATGAGGGAGAAATATTCCAGTTAACGGTCTCGGAAGTCCGCGTCGGCGGAGACGCACCGGCGCGTCTCCCTCTCCTACGGTGTTTCACTGTGTGTACAAGGGAGACATTGACCAGAATGTCCAGTAATTCCACAGATGCGGCGATGAAAGTGGGAAATAAACCCAATCATCACCAGGAGAATGTCCTCTAGTACAGAGGTTCCCCACCACCGGCTCGTGGACCGTGCCAGGCTGCAGGGTATTTACCACCGGACTGAGAGGATGCCGGGGGGATTTTTTTCAGGAGTGATCTGCGATCTGCTCCACAGCAGAGCAGCAGCAGGAAACTGTTTAAATTAAATACATAGAGAGTTTTTATTTGCTTTGTTTGAAGAAGAGATCACTCTGATCGGCGCTGCGGTGCTGCAGGTAGTTATTCGCCTTAAACTACCAGCGTTCCCCTCTGGCCAAAATAGCAATTGATTTTCGGTGCTTATTTTGGTGAGTTACTTAAAAGAATAGTAACAAGTAACTTATTTTTTATTATTCGAAAGTCGAAAGAAAATAAAATGTTTCAATCGAAAATCAAATCGTGACATTAAAATAGAAAGTCAAATCGAATCCTGGATTTCGACACCCCTAGTTATAATACATCAAATATTCTGCTAAAATGTAGGTGGAACCATAAGAAAGATTTAAAAGATCGCAATCAAAATTAGAAAAAAACAAAGCAAAATAGGGAAGGGAATGACCGCAATGAGAAAATAAGGAAAGAGTGAGATGGACCTGAGGGAGTAAGGAATGCCAAAGGTGCCAAGGCCAGACAGAAGAGGAGAAGAAGGGCTCTGATCCTGACAGAATGGGGTGATGAGGCATGTGCACATTAACATGAGAGGCCTAAGGGAGAGGGTCAGAGAAAAAGAAAGATTGAAAGGGGAGAGGAAGAGAGAGAGCGAGAGAGAGAGAGAGAGAGAGAGAGAGGGGAGTGGTGGAGATCAGATCAGTCCATGTAAAAGCAGCAGTCTGCTGCCAAGACCAAACAATCCATCTGTGCACAGTACACACACACACACACACACACACACACACACACACACACACACACACACACACACACACACACACACACACACACACACACACACACACACACACACACACACACACACACACACACACACACACACACACACCAGTGTAATTGTGCATGAAAGCATTCATCAAATGTATTAGGGTTGGTAGAGGATGCAGTATAAGTTTTTAGCAACCAAACTGGCTAAGAGTAGTGAAGCAGAAGAGACATGAGCGCCTGGAGGAAGAGATGTAACAACAAAGGAATACCAAGAAGAGAGAGAGGCGATAAAAAGTAAATAGACGGACAGACAGCACAGTTAGTGAGTAAATTCTTCTATTTACATTTTGTGTGTTCAGGATGAATCATCTGGCTAGAATATTCTAGCTATATATCAAAAAGAGAAGTTTTTTTTATGAAAAAGGCATCAGTCAGCTAGCCTGTGTAAATGGATTGAAAACCCTCCAAAATTGTACAATATGTGTTTTGTCACACAAGTCACATATTAATCAATTAGGTAAAGTTTGTTTCAGGTAATTACCCCGAACTCAACACCCAAGACACCCAACGGTGTTTCTTTCTCTCGCTGCCATGCCTTCTGCTGGCTCCCTGACCGTTTCGTTGTGCTCCCCCTGTGTGATACCTTTCCTCTGTCTGTCTTTCTTATTTGACACTTCTCTCTTTCTCTACCCATCTCTAAATAGAAAACACTGAGAGAGAGAGAGAGAGAGAGAGCGAGAGAGAGAGAGAGAGAAAGAGAGAGAATGATTTCAAACACATCTCTCTCTCTCTCCCCCTCAATCTCTATATCACAAGTAGTATGTAATGAAGTGAGGAGGAGCCTCTCAAAAACGCAACCAGCCTTTTGAGATTGTGTGTGTGTGTGTGTGTGTGTGTGTGTGTGTGTGTGTGTGTGTGTGTGTGTGTGAGTGTGTGTGTGTGCGCGCGCGCGTCTGTGCGTGCGCTCATGTGCATGTGCACATTCAGCACGATGAGTGTTAAACATTCATGCTGTCGTGTTGGCCCGTGACGGGACCAGCGTGACGGGCTGTCCCTGCCACTGCCTGATCCGATAATGCTGATCTGGTCAGGCACTCACAGAGACAGACCCCTCTGGGGGTCCTCCAGGCATGCAGTCAATCACTGCTCCTCCAAAACACAGCCCTCCAAAGCCATTTCAATCTCAAACTCCTGACTAGCTCCATTCTGCTCCTCACGGACCTCGGGTGGCTCTTTTTCAGCTCTCCTTCCTCCATTCTGTTCCTCACAGGCCCACGGTGGCTCTTTTTCAGCTCTCCTTCCTCTACACATCTGCGGTCTTGAAAGAATCTATCTTTATTTATTATTCTTTCTTATAATACTCCCAACTCTCTCTCTCTCTCTCTCTCTCTCTCTCTCTCTCTCTCTCTCTCTCTCTCTCTCTCTCTCTCTCTCTCTCTCTCTCTCTCTCTCTCTCTCTCCTCTCTCTCTCTCTCTCTCTCTCTCTCTCTCTCTCTCTCTCTCTCTCTCTCTCTCTCTCTCTCTCTCTCTCTCTCTCTCTCTCTCTCTCTCTAAAACAGTGTTTTGACCTCACTGTATTAACCTGCCACACCTTTTGCAAATATTGATCTCTCTACACCTTTGAATTCTTCATGTTTGGTAAGAGCGATGACTTCCAATCCAGTCTCCAATTCATCCGCCCTAGGTCTCGATATGTATTTCTCTTAATCTTCATCTCAATTCTATAGACATTGCATGTCCCTGCTCAATACACGGCTCCCTGCTCCGTCTCGCCACCCCTCCCTTATTTTCTTCTCAGCAGCTTGGTTTGATGCTCAGTACCGGAGCTCAATGGATTTATTGTGTAATCTGTCCCATTGACCAATCATCATCAAAATAAACCTTGGCCAAAAATGCAAACCCCCCCCATCTTTCCTAATAACTATCATGCACGCTTGACTGGTTGCTTAGAGTCTTTTCATCCCTCAGTCTTAAATTGACTCAGTATAGAGGAGGGTGAATCAGAGAGTATTTCCACCTCTCCTTCCTCACACCCCCTCCCTCACTTCACTACATTTTCCATTCCACTATTCTCTACATTGTTAACATAATCAGATAGGACAACTACCCAGGGAGCACCAGTTTCCCTATAGCACCTTTTGCTCCTGGCAATGTGTAAGTGTGTCCTAATGTGTGCGTGCGTGCGTGTGTGAGTGTGTGTGTGTGTGTGTGTGTTGCTCTTGGCACTTAGAAGTCTGTATTCCTTTTCGCCATGATTTTTTGGGTTTTGATCTTTTCAAACAGACAGATGACTCGTGTGTGTGTGTGTGTGTGTGTGTGCTTGTGTGTGTGTATGTGTGTACTTGTGTGTGTGTGTGTGTGTGTGTGCGTGCGTGTGTGTGTGTGTGTGTGTGTGTGCTCAATAACCAAGCTTCTTTAAAGAGAAATACCTGCGTGATGGTTGCTACAAAATGCTGCAAAAATGTATGTTTTTAAACAATATATGAAATAATAATACATTCAAGGTACATACGCACACACAGACAAACACACACATGCTTAGGATTAAACACTCACGAAGCACAGAACCTTCAAGGCACACACCCACGCAGACACAGACACAGACACAGACACACACCCCTCCAAGCTATTGACCCATCAGCGGTGCTACATTGAGCCCACCAGACACTGCACTGCCAAATCACTGTAACAAACATCACCACCAATAAGCTGGCCAGTCGACAAAACTGTCAGTTCGGGTTTACTAATACTTGCAATACTGGACATACTGTATATACACTTGATTCATGGCACTTTCAATTCAGTTTTTTATTAAGTACTTTTGTACTTGAATTATGTTTTTCATTTATGTTTTTGACATATAAAAACACACGCATATTAGTGTAAGTATATACGCCGATCGGCCACAATATTAAAACCACCGCTAAAAACCACTAAAATTGTGTAGCTCCCCCTCGTGCTGCCAAAACAGCTCTGACCCATCGAGGCATGGACTCCACAAGACCTCTGAAGGTGTCCTGTGGTATCTGGCACCAAGACGTTAGCAGCAGAAGAAGAAAGAAACATATATTTCTTCTCCGCTGCTACAACTCCATCCTAGGGGAAACATATACACATACATACATACATATACACATATATACACACACACACACACACACACACACACACACACATATATGTGTGTATGTGTGTATATATATATATATATATATATATATACGTACATACACACACATACAGTATATGCACTATAAATGCACACAAGTATTTACAATCTATAAAGAATGTGTCCTAACATTATTTTAAATGGATGGGGATGCTGGTCTCTCATCTATCCAACAAGTTAAAAACAAGTTGTCTTTATAACATTCTCTCCATGCAATCAGGCTACATTTAATCAATGCTGGTTTTGTTCCCTGCCTATGGGCCAAAAGTCCAGGTATACATTACTTACCCTATTCATTGCATCCACCTTTCTGCTTTTCACCCTGTAAGTAATGCCTTCCTGCCTGTGTGGCGGAGCTGCTGTCCATGCTGTCGTGCCAGGTCTTAACCTGCGTCTATGTCGTCTCACTCACATCAGAGCTTTGCTATGTGCTGAGGATCCTTCTTCTCTGACCTTCGCATTGACAGCTATGTATTGTCGGCGTCTTATTCTTTATCAACATCTCCACTCCTCAGGCTTCTTCCATACTTGTGTGTCCACATACTATGACCTGGCTATGGTGACAATGACTGTGTCCGGATGACGGGAGCTTTGTGTTGTTGTTCTGCTTAGCCACTCTAAGGTCATTTACACAATGACATTGTGTAACATTTACAAATATACACAATGGATAAAGACAATATCATGTATATTGTTAATACAGTTATTGTTTATAATTATTGTAGTAGTATCAGAAGTGAATTACTACACAATTATAAAGAATATGCAATTACATTGCAATTAACGTACAATTTCCTATTGTAAAGTCCTCTAAATATTTCCCCATTGCAGCTATTGCACACCTAACCATGCTGTAAGGGTGACTCCTCTTATTGCGTTTAGTTTGTCTCCATTTTTCTTTGGTGAGTTTAACGGTGCTTTATATGCCTTTCATTGGCCTGTTGCGCATGTAACGCTGATTAAGTACAATATACCGTACATAACTTGACTTAACTTGACTTATAAGTTCACAGCAGAAAATATTATATTAATAATTCATTAATTCATGTGATGTGTGTGCATGTGATGTGTCCACCAGTGAGTGCATGGGACTTGTCCCAATTGGTTCTGGTGTATGAGGTTGGTATGATATCGTAGCGCCTCCAAGCAGTGCAAATGCCCCAAAACCACCCGTGTCCCGCAGCTGTACAGACACCCCAAGCCCCAAGCACCCTGCCTTGTGGGGTTGCCTGCAACCAGCCAGACACCCCACCCAGGCCAAGCCCTGAGCGCCCATCCACGTAGCCGTGTGCTCAACACAGGACACCTGGATGTCAGCCCCGCCGCCGACATCCGCAGACCACCAGATATGCGGGCCCCCCACCACTCCTGGCACCTGGGGCACCCGGGAGAGAAGCCACTCAGCTGGAGCAAAGGCCGACGGCCGCCTCCTGCACCCCAACCCACACCCACGACAGCAAGCAGCCTCCAAGAGAAGGCACCCAGTGGTGCTCCCTGCACTCCTGCCGGGTCGCAGCATGCCAGAAACTTAACATTGTTAACTCTGTGCTACATTACAGATAAATACAAATCTTAATAACCAGCCTTTATAATATAAATCAAATTTACAACCGTGCACAAAGTGAGCCGCCTATTAATTACACTGGTTAAACATTACGTTGGTTAAACCTTTTAGGCCCTTTTATTATTTTATCAATGTACACATTTAAATTACATATTGACATAATTTGCACTGAAATGCGGCGTACAGAAGATCCTTTTCCCGGTGTCGGCGTCCCCTCATCAGGGACCCCTCATCAGGGACCCCTCATAGGGCGCATTTCCCGGGGCCGCGGACTCTGTTGCCCGCTGCACCTTCCTCATCCCCGGCCGGGAATGTCCCGACCTCGCCACTTCTCGGGGCTACTGACTAGCACTTGCTGCGCCTTCACAGTCCCCGCCCCCCAGGGCTTGGGCACACCTCTGGCCTGTATCCACGCAGTGCGTCGGGGCATTTAAAATACGATTTGGTTATCGAAGAATGTGATTAACGTTTTGAAATTACTCTTATAATATACGTAATATTTTTTATAATATACTCAATATTTTTTCAGGAAGTCGACTAGTCTAAGTTTAAACTTCTGTTTTAACCTCAGGGAAATTAGTCGTTAGGAACAACCCTTAAATTTGAATTTATAAATCTAATTCACAAGCGCTGCGCGGCGTGCACGCTTAAAGCGAGCCGCCTGTTAATTACCAGCAAACCATTAAAAGTTGTAATTATTCTTCTGAATGTGTCAGAACAACCAGCAAGGGAGACAGAACATTTATTTTTGTTAAAATTTGTTCCAAATTAAAAGCCTTCTAGCGTTTCATACAGGGGTCCAGCCATATAGGTTTTAGGTCATTTTGACAAGGCGTAGGAGTGTTTTTCTTCCTGCAACCAACCAACGAAAAACTTTTTCGACTAACATTTGGTCGACTATTTGGGGGCAGCCCTACAAAATACCATAAATGAACCACACTCAAACCAAACACAAGCAACAGTACACACAATAAAATGCTGCCAAGGGATAAATCTCAATAAATATTTTTGAAGAAAACAAGTTGAATGACAGTTGAGATACCAAAGGAATGTGTTTAATGGTGTGAAGGTCACTCGTGAATTCCTACATAAAAAGTTCTGGTCATTGAAAAGCATTGGCTTTAAAAGCTCTTTTGATTCTGGGTAACTGAGGATGTAAGACATTGATAGAGGTTACATGTTGGTAGATGTTGTTTCACGGGTGATTGTGTGTGTGTGTGTGTGTGTGTGCGTGCATGCGTGCGTGCATGCGTGTGTGCATGCGTGTGCGTGCATGCGTGCCTGCATGCGTGTGTGTGTGTGTTATAGACAGGGAGAGCAACCCCCTGCCCCCGCAGCTGTGCCAAAGCAGATGTTTTCCAGCATAATTACTGCCAACTCAGAGTCAGAGAGAAAGGACTGGTGAACTGAGGGGAGGAGGTATTCAAAGTGGAAAATATTAGCAAAGTATAAATGACAGACAAAGGGAGAGGAAGGAATTCACCTTGCACTTCCATGGCAAATCTCAGATCAGCACATAACTATTTTGATTATCTGTCTGTCTTTCTTTATCTCTCTCCATCTCACATATATAAACACATACACCAGCATGGCTGTACTAATATTGACAGATATTTACTTCACTCTGCAAGCTCAATCTATTCAACACATATTCAATTTGTACCAGAAACAAATCCTCTGCGGCGTTAAAGGGCATTTGGATCCATCTCAAGATAATGTATAGTTTCCAACTCTTTAGTAGCTCTTACCTGCAGCGCCAGGTGAGTCCGTCTGTTAGGCACGATCCTTCCCTCTGTTTTGAAACTGACCGACCGAGGTGGCACGACACCGGACTGACCATATTGGAGGACGACTGCCTGCTCAGACACCGTGAGCACAAAAACTAAGCGCTCCCCCGAGCTCTTTTCCAGCAACACCCTAAAAGTAGGAAAAACACACACACACACACACACACGACAAAATACTATGTTAGCATTGGCTGGTTGAAAGACAAGTGAAACATAGCTTGAATACAACCAGTTGATGAAATGGACCTCAGAGATCCTTATGTACAGGAAAGCTCATAGCACACACAGCTTCATTCCCTTTGACATCTATACACGGAATATCAATATTTTACATGACTAGGTTCCCTCACATGCACACCGTAAATACACCCACTCACACACACAGTCATATTAACCCACCATCACTGACATTTTATGGGAAATTCTGGCTTTTATGAACCCAGGCCAACACACCCCATAAATCACTGAAAGGCAAGTATATGTGAGACCTAAACAGCCTTGTGTATGTGTGTGTGTGTGTGTGTGTGTGTGTGTGTGTGTGTGTGTGTGTGTGTGTGTTTGTGCGTGCACGCGTAAAATAGTTGTGATGAAGGACATCGGCATTGTTAGTGTAATGTGACTTTGTTTGCATCAAAGATCAGTTTCATTTTCTGAGGGTTTCGTATCTTGTAATGTGAAGGTGGTCACACCTGCCTCTTTGCTGAGTCAACACATCACAAGAAATATGTGAAGACTTAAAAAGACAATAATATTGTAGCATCTCTTGATTTACGTTACACTGTCAAAAATAAATATGTTAACAATAATGCGTTGGAATTCAAGTTTTCTTTTAGTACACAAAACTCAAAACATCCCCCCTTTCTATGCCCCCCACCAAAAAAGAGTTAAACATAAATAATATAAACATCATGCAAAAATAAAGTAATTGTGAGATGCCATCACATTCCTAAAAGTACTTTTAAAGCAATGACTAAAAGATTTGTTTATTTTTCCCTTTACTGATTCCACAATCATAGCAAGTGGAGCCATGGTATCTCAATAACTAAGGTTTGTAACAACAGGTGGCCGGCACTGTTCATTGTTCGGACGGGGGAGGGATGTGAGAAGGCACTCAGAGCGAGGGGAGAGGAGGGATGGACAGAGGTGAGGATAGAGACCTCCTTTCATCTGGCGTCTTTGATGGAAACCATGATCGCCCGCTATAACAAAGGACGGAGGGCTGAGGGCTAACGACAAAGACAGCAACAGAAATGGAGAGCGAGGGAGAGGGAGAGAGAGAGAGCGGGAGATAGAGAGAGAGAGAGAGAGAGAGAGAGAGAGAGAGAGAGAGAGTGACAGAGAGGGAGGGAGAGAAAGAGAGAGGAGAGAGATATTACTTCCATCCAGATGCATTCGGCCATACAGGTGTCAAGTTCAGTAGACCAAAATAACAACCCGTTCTGTCATCCGAATCCCTAGCAAGACGGCATCACAACAGTACAAATCTCCGTACGAAATTCAAAAGAGAGATCCAATCTTTCTTTCCCCGCCATCCCTCTCAGAGAAATGAAATGAAACATACTATCTGAGAGTGGATTCCTTCAACAAAACACCCAGATAGATACTGTCTGCACAACTAACAGGATGGAGCTCACTGACAATTGTCTTTCTTACTGACTGGCAGCATGACAATCACATGTTATCAAGCCCCGCCATCGAACACCAACATAGCGAGAGAATGTCAACATGGTTTACACAGCGACATGCAAACAAAGCATTTTCTTTAGATTTGGTCAATTTGGGTCAATTATGTGATTGAGGAAAAAAAAGTGATACTGATGGTGGATAAGCTCTCCCAATCTTTTATGTGTCAAGCCAAGCAACCATTTTTACCAGACAAACCGATAAAATAAAGCAAAACTCATTTTCCAGAATAAATTGGCTTGTCTGTTGTCCAGCAGCGTGTGAGGCCTATGCGTGTGTGAGGTTCATTTTAAAAGTTCATCTGCAGCTACACAACAAGAAATTGTCGAAAACAAACCAAACAGCATTGAACGCAGCGATGTTTTTTGCTGCTATGATGCGTTTTAGTAAAGCAGTTACTTGAAGTGTCCCTGCGTCATCGAAGAAAGAGGAGATCAAGTGGCCAAGAGGAGCCTACTCTGTGTGTGTGTGTGTGTGTGTGTGTGCCGCCAACTGATCTGTGTGTAACTCTGCACCATCTCAACCTGAGCTCAGACACTAGGACATACACCTCCACCCTCATCCTTGTCCTCAGTAGGACATGACAGCCCGTCCTTCGCTAACATTTCCTCATAGTGAAACTGAGGTGGTGTCGACCCGGGGCTGACCTGAGTGTTCCTTGGCATTACGTCAATGTACCAGTTACTCTTTACCAGTAATACCAATATACCATTCATGTACCGGACTCAGAATTTTGTCAGCCGAATCCGATTCGTCTGTTCAGTGGGAATATTTGACGATTCGCCGGCAGCGGGGGCTGAGGGGTGGGAAGCGGGCCAGGCCATCTCGGCCCTGATAGGCATGATAGGTGGCCGCCTAGGGACAGGGAGAGATTGGGGCACATTTTGCACACCTGTCTCCCTCACCGACTGCACCAGCGATGGAGTGCCTGCGATCAACGGGCCAAAACAGGGTGTTTTTATTTTGTTCTACTCCTTTCCTCCTTATTGTGAATTATCTTATAGTGCTAACATCTTGTAAATGAAATAATGGTGTTCAAAGTTAACCATTACACATTTAACCGGGGACCCCCTCAAACCTCTTGAAGGACCCCACGTTAATAACCGCTGCCATAAAGTGCAGAGTGAAATTGTCCGTTTTACACATTTTTGAAAAGGTGATTTTTTTTTTTTTTTATTATTTAAAAAATAAAGTAATTGCTTCCTTTCCTGTCTCGTTTTAATGAGTGTTTTCCATCTGGTCGTGGTACATTGCATTTCACTAACTTGATTCCACAGAATAGTATGGCTTTTCCATGTTATCATTTTACTCTCTGTGACTTACATATTTTTGTACTCAGATAAAGAAATAAATTGGTCATCAATTCGCAGACTGTCCTGAAGATGAGATGTTGAAGTCACACTCACATCTCTCCAGGAGCAGTGGGTTTGATCCACACGGCCAGGGTGAGGGATCCCAGGTCTCCCAGGTCCTGTGAGGGCGGGGAGATGAGGCACCTTCCCTGGGCCCGTTGGAACACCACATCACTGGAACCACGGGCAGCAGCCTCTGAATATGTACTGGATTTAGCCTCCGGCTCTTTATGTGTTCCAGGATGAGCGTCGTTGCGGTCTTCTGCGACGCAGGTAACCCTGGTTTTAGGTAGGGTTCAAACAATTAGCATCCTGATCTGAACGGAACTTCAAAGTAGGTTGCACGCATTGTTTGGATCGCATGCCTTTAACAACGCTTTAATGACAAGAATGGCATGCATTGCATTATTTGACAAACTGATCATTGTAGGATGGCCCAACACGACTTTTTCTTTTCGGATACAGATACTGAAATCTTGAGTACCTACACTACTGATACAATATTTTTTCTCTTTAAATAACTGGTAAGCATTAAATGAGACTTCTTATTGCTTAAGATGGCCATCTAAAAGGACCATGCTCAAACTGCTCAAATACTCAACTACCTTACAGGAAGAAATACACCGCCAACAGGACTTGTATAAATCCACTGCTTTTTTTTTTATTAAATTAAACACTTTCACAGAAAAAAAAAATATATATATCACTCAAAGTGTACATTTATATCAAAAATAGTTGAGAGATGACAAGACTGAAGACATTAGGCAACATTTTACTTGTTTTGTTTCCGAGGTGCCTCTCACAGATGGCAGCATTTGTGATGCTCATGCCTATTGGCCCACCTGTGTGCAGGCAGCAGCAGCGGGGCATACGGCGCTGTGGAAGACCTATGGGGACACTCCTGGACACAGAAGGCCTGGCTGCATCCCAGCAGCTCAGCTGGACCGGACGGAGGCGAGCAGTAGCTGCTCCGCTCCGGAACCCCGCAGGTGGAGCGCGCCGGGGTCGTGTAGACAGGTTTGAAGGCAGCGACGTTCTCCATCCGTGGGAAATGTCCCTGGTGCACAGGATGAAACGGGATTCGAGTTGTTCAAACACAACATTACGAGTACGGTTCAGCAGAAGCCGTCTCGGGAACAGCCATTGTAAAAAAGGGATGTCTGGGGCTGTCAGTCTACTATAAAAATCCGCGTATGGAGGGAAGATATTTAAAAAATGGCTGGATGCCCAAGAGATTAGTGAGGAGATTAGCTATATTAATCAAAGGATCCTTGAGCAAGTTACTTAATTCCTACTGCTGGGGCACCGATTAAGATGCTGACCATGTACCCCCATCAGTGGGTGAAACGAACATTTTTTTCTAAGGGGTACATAAAGTCTATAAAAATGATACAGCATTTGCAAATCACCTTTGCGCCAGACATTGGAAAACTTTGAGGATTTTAAGTGCCTGCAAATGCAATCATTCAAATTCAAAACTTTTTTCTTTTAACTTTTTATAACAGAGAGCCAGTTTTTGAGCATGCACTGTTTGACATTATATATTTTCTTCAGCTTATTACAGTAATTTTACATTTTCCCACGAGCCGCCATCTTACCTGCGAGGATACATGGTCCGGACACGGGTTGAGGAGAAAAAGAGACAACCGGAGGAGGACACCTGGCCACCTTGTACTTTTCATTGTGCCTTTCCTTCCTCGTTTAATTTCATTGTTTTGTTTGGAGAAAAAGTGTTCCTCAGCCCTGCACCCTCAATCTTCCCGTCTCCAACTGTTTCTCTTGCATTTATTTCTCAGGTCACACCCCTCCATCATTCCCCCTCTCCCCATTCTCTCGCGGCCGACACCTCCGGCCCCGTCTTCCCCTCTCCCCCTGTCGTCGCTCCGTCTCTGGCCTTTTGCTCCCAGAGTACGGCGGATTCGCACGGGACTCCGCTATACTCCGAATCTTCTAGAGTCGCAGATGAGTATTCTGGAACGCTCCTTGAGGCTTCTCAGATCTTGATTTCTTCCGGAAGCCTTCCAGTGGCGCTTGAATAAGTGATGACTGTCATGGTTTCATGGCTCCCTGGACGGGGACATTTTTTACAGGCCAGTGCCCCTGGGGTAAGGCCACAAAGCTTAGCTCTCTGTAACACTGTCACACACAGACCGCAACCAAAGCCTTCACATGATAGCTAGGATTTCACGACCTGAGAGAGAGAGAGAGAGAGAGAGAGAGAGAGAGAGAGAGAGAGAGAGAGAGAGAGAGTGCGCAGGAGAGAAAGAAGGTGGTGGGGAGGGGGGGGGGGGGGGGGTAGGGGGTGGTCAGACTAAAAATCCAACATGAGACAAATCTGAGAGGAGCGAAATGCCATGCAGGCTATTCCCCCGGCCAGAGCCTAAACCATCATGTCCGGCTTGATGGATTCACAGCTCAAACTGATACCGATACATTGCTTTATCCCCCTCCTTCATTTCAATCGAATTAAATATGGCTTTTCCCCTGACATCTGGGCTCCATCTTTTCCTATAGAACCGTTTTTCCACGCAGCTAAGTTTGGGCGAAATTGAGGCTTAGTCTAAAGCTCACTTCATTACAATACTTCCAGCTTTGATTCCCCATTTCACCTGACAGGCAGGAGGAGGCCCACAGTGCAAACATGTATATTGTGGAATCAGGCGGCTTGTCCTCTCCACGACGCCAGATAGTGAAATGGATCGCAAAGCTTACAGTTTGCGTAACACTACATCTATTGATGTCTGCCCAAACAAACATGTAAATCTCGGCGTCCCCCCCCCTTCGGATAATTTACCTTCACCGCAGAGGTAAAGTGATGCAAGGTCCGACTCCTTTTTTTCGGCAAAAGGATTTGTTCAATTTTCCAATTGGAATTTTCCAATTTTCAGAAAATGGGACCCCCAAACGATTCAAGTCCAGTCAAGTCAAGTTCATTTGTACAGCCCTGCAACACAATACAGTCTCGGAGGGCTTCACGAACCCACATTTCACACAGAAATCAACGGCATCCCCCGGTCTGAACCCTCATCAAAACCAAGCAAAACTCCCTGAACTCCCTTTGGGGGAAAAAAATGGAAGAAACCTTGAGAAGGGGTCCACATGTGGAACCCCCCTTCCAGGATGACCAGGCTGCAGCGGAAGCCGAGTGAGCGACAATAATAATAATAATAATAATAATAATAATAATAAAATACGACAAATCATAGGATATTGCACTTCTGTACAATGCAATGTCAACGCTAAAGCAGAAACATTAAAATATAATCATGAAAATGGCTCAAAATTGGTTATTTTGGCGGAACGATGCGAAGGGTGGACCCCAGAATGCGGTATCTTTCAGCCCAATTCTCCCCAGAACTATGTATTCGGGCAGAGAAATGCAAACAGTGTGAATCACAAAAGCAATTTACTTCTGTCAGCAAATATATATATATATATATATATATATATATTTTTTTTTTTATGAAATGTAAAAGAACAAATCCACCAGCGAGGCCTTGACCTTTGTACTGCTTGCCTCGTACTTGAATACAGAGTGGAAGTCACTCACTCCTGCGTCCCCGCGGCGGCACCGGCAGTAAACACGGGACACGTTGGTCCCGGGTTAGGCGGACAGGCCACCTGTATCTCCCCGCAAAACACCTGCTGGTCCGCGATAGCCCGCGCCTCCTCAATCAAAGAAAAGACAGGGAAGGAAAAGAAACCCGCTCGCTCACTTTGTAGACAACACTTGGCGCAAGTTCCGCGGACATTTCGACGGAAGGGAACGAAAACGACGCCGACCGACCGCGCGGCTGAACCTGGCGAACGCTCCGTTCCAATGAGGTCGAAACTCGGAATAAAAAATAAAAATAAAAACCCAAACAAACAAAAACAACTAGGAGAGTCGCGGGGGAAACTGCGGCGCGCGTCCGAAATTCGGATCTCAGCTCGCCGAGACAACGGTCGGACTCGACGTCACGACAACGCGGGTGCGCACGCCGTTAACGGTGGACGACGTGAACGTTTTTAATGGAACGCGTGGGAGCTCGGGAGTCGGCGAATAACGGCGCTCGGAGCAGCGTCGGAACGCAGCACACGCCCCCGCCCCCGCTCCGAGCGCCGCGAACGCTAAGCGGATTTAGCGCGCGCCGCCATCTGCTCCGCCTGGCGCCCGAGACGGGAGGACGACAAAAGTGGGGGTGGGGGTGGGGGTGCGGGTTGTGGATGAAGAACTTCCAAAAGTCCGTGGGGACGCTCACCTGTGCGTCTGCCACGACGGAGCCGGGAGACGGTGTCCGTGACGGCGAGCCCTTAATACGCGCCTTACGTGACACAATCGCCCGCCCGCACCGCACCGAGCCTGCGTGTCCAACAAGTGGCTCCGGGAACGACGCTTCCGCGGTTGCCAGGCAACGCGGCGGCGATCTGCTCCGGATGCCGAGTGAGGACGGTTGCGTCGGTTTCTAAAGCGATGCCTCTTCGCTGATGCACGCACCCGTTTGAATGGGGAAAAACATTTTTTTCTGTGTTCAGGATTCGAGATTCAAGATTCTTATTTGTCACATACATGTGCATACTTTCATACATATATGCAGCGTGTGTTCTGGGAATACACTTCTAACAATGCGTAATCATGCTCCGGATTTTTTGATACTTTGCTATTATTGTTCTCATTATGATTATTATTATTATTATTATTATTATTATTACATTATTATTATTCGTTCTTAATTCTTCATCCCTCTCGTCCCACATGCCATGTCACCCATGAAAAATTGTGTGTGACCCTGCCACATACCTGTACATTCATTCATTTACCCACTGTAAATGTGCAAGGCTTATTGACTGATCGGTACCGTTTTCCACTTTTTGAATATACTACTTCTTTTTACATTTTACTATACGCTCTGTGCGATCCCTGACAACTGGAGTCAAATTCCTTGTACTGTATCAGCAAATGTATAGGCCTACTTGACAGGTAAAGCCTGATTATTATTATCATTATCATTATTATTATTATTAGTAGTAGTAGTAGTAGTGGTAGTAATAGTAGTAGTAGTAGTAGCAGTAGTAGTATTATATTAAAGGTATTGTTGTTATTGTTTGATGGATTCATTCATACTTGTTTCCTCTAACGATATTTTGAAGTGAAGTTGAATACATACACCTATAATTCCAGTGAAAGTGCATCACACGGGTATAATGTACAAATAATATACTAACTACAGGGATTCTCAAGCGGTATTCAGCCAAGTGATGCAATGGGTAAATGTTTGTCACTTAAGCCTTCTTAAAATGTCATGAATGACCAATTTGATTAACTTTACAAACAGCGTGATACAGTATGTGGTGTGCGGAAAAGATCATCGGGACAACACAGGCAATTTAGATCAAAAACAACATTTATACTAATTATCTATTTAATGTATATTTATTGTATGTATTTATTTTAAGTATTTCCTTACAAATATCATTTAGACGTTTAAACTTAAAGACACTTCCATAAGATGAAGACAAAAAAAAACCTGCTTGAACACACACTTAAGTGCAATACTCTCGCACACACACACACACACACACACACACACACACACACACACACACACACACACACACACACAACCACACAACCACACACACAAACCATAGCTTATAGACTGTGCGCTCAAGCACTATGTATTCAAATTGGGTAAACATTTCCAGAAGAAAATGCTCCTCTCTTATATTTTTCCCTGTTGACAAGTTTTTATGTTATCGCACTAATCGTGTTTGAACAGCTGCAATTTGCTTTGCTTGAACAAAGGCATTCTAACTAGGTTTTAATTAAGTGTTCCTAATGACCTTAAGGAGATTAGAGGTTTGCCTTCTAATCAATACTAGGCAGAGAGAAGCAAGGGAGGGCGGGTGAGAAGGAGGAGGGAGGTGACTAGGGGCTAGGATGGAGACACTGAGTGGAGGGGAGGGGAGGAGAGGAGGAAGAAAGGAGAGGAGGTGAGGAGGTGAGAGGAGGAAAGTAAACAGTGGGAAATGTGGCTGGAGTGAAGGGCTGTGATAGGAGTCAGGATGGAGGAGGTAGGAAGGGGAAACAGGGAAGTGAGGGATAGAGAGGGAGTAGAGTGGCAGGAGGTGGATGGATGGACATCTTGGAAAAAGGAGTGGTGCCCAAAGGGAAGGACGAGATATGAGTGAAGGGATAGAGGGAAGGTGAGAAAAGCAGCAGAATGGAGTGAAGGCTAGATACTAAAAAAGGAGCAGGGAGATTTTGAGAGAACGGGCTTGTAGAAAAGGGGAAGAGAAATACAGTATAAATAGATATGTGGTGTGGCCATAATAAGGAGTAAGAACACCTGGCAGGTTATTTCTATTCTGAAGATACCTACCGATGGCGGCCTAAGTATGTCTAAAATAAAGATAAAACCCATTCATCCACATCAAGCACTTGGCTGCAAAAACAACACTCTGAAACAAATGAACTGTCTTTTATTCATTTCTTAATTTATTCATTTTGTCGCCGTTCTTGAGTGGGTGATAATGACATCAAGCCACCATGCCAGGCACGGTATGATCATCAAGAGCTCTGTTAGCCAAGAAGAGTTTCTCGTGTCCTCTCTTCTCGAGACATTTGCATAGATTGGCCCAGAGTGTGTCCACATGACAAAGAATCTAGTCATACATTGATTGCACTAATTTATTCAACCGGGCGCATCCAATTCCAGAGATTGAAGCACTATCACACAAACGGGATTAAAACCAGATGACGATCACACAATTAATATTGTCTCATTTTCTAAATTACTTATGTATGACTTATATTTGGCTAAATTGTGTTTGCCAGTCTAATAACATTATGAGTAATATGGTAAATGTAGGCTGTAAATGTATCCGCTCTCCGAGTCTCCAGAACAACATGAATATGTATGGGGACATCCCTGGCCCCTTTGCTGATTAGGGAAAATGGAATAAATTGATGGTCTTGCTGTGTGTTTTTAGCAAAATACAATATTGGGGCACCTATATAAGGAAAGGTTTTGCATGTACACACACATGCCTACGCACACACAGACACATGCTCACACATGCATGGAAATTAACACAATTCTCTTGTTTTATCTCTTCCATCCATCGCGGTTTCTCTGGCATTGTTTTTCCTCGGTCGGCTTTCTTGAATCAGCAATTCTGTTGTTAACTGTTTATTGTTCTGGTGATTGAGCAGATGTCCATAAGGGTGTGTGCGTGTGTGTGTGTATGTGTCAATAAAGGTGTAATATATATATATATATATATATATATATATATATATATATATTACATTACATTACATTACACCCTTATTGACACACACACACCGATCAGCCACAACATTAGAACCACTGAAGTGGTGAAGTGAATAACATTAATCATCTCGTTCCAGTGGCACCTGTCAAGGGGTGGGATATATAAGGCAGCAAGCGAACAGTCAGTTGTTGAAGTTGATGTGTTGGAAGCAGGAAAAATGGGCAAGCGTAAGGATTTTAACGACTTTGACAAGGACCACATTGTAATGGCTGGACGACTGGGTCAGAGCATCTCTGTGAGGTGTTCCCAGTATGCAGTAGTTAGTACCTACCAAAAGTGGTCCAAGGAAGGACAACTGGTGAACCAGCGACAGGGTGGGTGGCCTGGGTGTGAAGGCAAGCCAGACTGGTCTGATTCCACTGAAGAGCTACTGTACTGGCCTGGTCTGATGAATGAACGTTTTCATTTACATCATGTGGATTGCCAGGTGCGTGTGCGTCGTTAACCTGAGGAAGAGATGGCACCAGGATGCACTATGGGAAGAAGGCAAGCAGGTGGAGGCAATCTGATGCTCTGATGCTCTGTCCTGCTGGGAAACCTTGGGTCCTGGCATTAATGTGGATGTTGACACGTACCACCTTCCTAAACATTGTTTCAGACTAAGTACACCCCTTCATGGCAACAGTATTCCCTGGTGGCAGTGGCCTCTTTCAGCAGAATAATGCTTCCTGCCACACCGCAAAAAATGTTCAGCAATGGTTTGAGGAACATGATAAAGAGTTCAAGGTGTTGACTTGGCCTCCAAATTCCCCAGATCTCAAACCGATCGAGCATCTGTGGGATGTGCTGAAACAACAAGCCCGATCCATGGGGGCCCCACCTCGCAACTTACAGGACTTAAAGGATCTGCTGCTAACGTCTTGGTGCCAGATACCACAGGACACCTTCAGAGGTCTTGTGGAGTCCGTGCCTCCATGAGTCAGAGCTGTCAGAGGTCAGAGGTGGCATAAGGGGGGCCTACACAATTTTAGGCGGGTGGTTTTAATGTTGTGGCTAATTCAATCCTATAGAAACACAGCATGGAAGGGTGTTTGTGTGTGTGTGTCATATATATATATATATATATATATATATATATATATATATATATAAACACACACACTAAATAACTGAATATAGCAAAAACTAGATATGAAAACAATTTGCCTCTTCCTATACAGATTTCATAGCCTGAGGTTATGTCCAGATTGTCTGTGTGTGTGTGTGTGTGTCTGTATGTGTGTGTGTGTGTGTCCTGCCTACTGTTGGGGCTGAGGCCAGTGAGGCCCTCGGGGCTGTGCTGTCCAATCCCTTCCATGCTGTGTTTCTATAGGATTGAATTAACCTCCTGCCACTCCACACAGCTCACAAACCACACACACACACACACCCAACACACACAGCTTTCTCTATGGCAATAATTTTCCCACCTTATCAAGCCATACTCGGCTCAGTGTAAGTCTGGACCCATATTTACTGGGGTCACTTCACCAAGTATTTTCAAGTAGACTCACACTTTTAAATGCAAAACAAATCACCAACACATTGTTTGTTACAGTGTAGATTAAGAGGCAATCGACGCTTTGTTAAATGAGCCCCCAGCAACACAAAATCTGAAGACTAAATCTATAATTGTAAGATTATGCAAACTAATACTGCAACTTGTGTGGACAATGCCAATGACATATCTTGACATTGACAATGACATGACAGTTGCCCTCCCCCCACCCATCCGATTTTCTCTCATATGAACATCACAATGTCCCCTGGCCTCCTTATGGGTCTCTCCTCCCTTTCCCTCTTGTATCTAGTATGTCCATGTCTATACCTGACTCTGCAGCGTGGGCGCAGCTCGTGGCTGGCACAGCTGCTCCTCGTCACACTCATCACCACGCTCCACATCCAGACCTTGTCTCATTGTACCGTCACCTTGTGTGGTATTCTCCAGACTGCTCTCCGTTGGAGCCACATGTATTTGTTGCGGTTTGCCTTGTGTGACCCTATCCACCCCTCGTCTCCAGAAAACCTCCCTCCCTCCCTCCCTGCCTGCCTGCCTGCCTGCCTGCGCCTCACCACTGGCCTGTCCACACTCTGAGCCCTGTGCCTTCAGCCTGCCTGTCTGGACGACCCAGCTGCCCTTTATTCCATTCCCACATAATTTTGTTCCCCCCTTGTAAATAAACCTTCAATACTTTCTCCTTGGTATGTGTTGTGTCTGGGTCCCATTCGCCTCGTTCATGACAGAACAACGAGACCCCAACATGGACCCAGCAGCTATCTCCACCCACGATGAGGTCCTCCATCGGCAAAGCATTGCTAACTACTCAGTTGATTTCCATGTTCTGATGCCGGAGACCGGGTGGAACGAAGAGGCCCTTTGTGGTGTATTTTTGCACAGTTAGACTGAAAACCTCAGGGATGAATTAGCACTGCGGGATGCATTAACCTCTCTAGATGCGCTGATCTCTCTTTCCATCCAGCTGGACCACCACATACAGGAGAGACGCCGCAAAAAGAACTACAACTCCCGCTCCACCTCCAGCACTCATGCTCAGTCCCCAACTCTCGCAAGAATCACTTCCGGTATCCAGACCGTCTCCAGCTTTCCTCGTACCCTCCTGGTCCAGCCCGATAGCTCTCGGCAGTTTGTTGTTGAGGTTAACGCCTCCGACGTAGGAGTGGGGGCCGTCTTCTCCCAGCGCTCTGGTCCTGACTCCAAGCTTCATCCCTGTGCCTTCTTCTCACGTCCTCTCTCCCTGGCAGAGCACAACTATGATGTAGGCAACAGGGAGCTACTTGCAATTAAGCTTGCCCTGGAGGAGTGAAGGCACTGGCTTGAGGGAGCTGAACAGCTGTTCATAGTCCGGACGGACAACAAGAACCTCTCCTATATTCAGTCCGCCAAACAACTGAACTTGCCTCAAGACTGTTAGGGACTGATTTTTGAACGATTTCATTTCAAAGAACGTCAAGCCTGACGTCCGTTTGGACAGAGGCTCCACCTTCTCCCGACACCATCCTGCCCTCCTGTTGTGTTCTAGGGGCCCTGTCTTGGGAGATCAAGTCGGTGGTGTGGGTGCTCAGAGGGCCCAACCTGACCCTGGAGGTGGACCTCCCAACTGGCTGTTTGTTCCCAGGTCCATCAATGGGAGCACAACTCAAGGTTTTTATGTCACCCCGGTGTGGGATGGACCCTCTACCTTCTAAAAATAAGCTTCTGATGGCCCTCTTTGGCTACAGACACCTGGGAATTCGTCCTGGCGTGCACCATCTGTGCTCGGAGTAAGGCCTCGCACCGCCCTCTGGCGGGCTTACTCCGTCCCTTACCCACTCCCAGCCGCTCCTGGTCACACATTGCCCTGGACTTTGCCTCTGAGGACAACACAGTCATCTTGACCGTGGTCGACCGCTTCTCTAAGGCGGCCCGCTGCGTTGCCTTGCCCAAACTTCCCTCTGCCCGGGAGACCGCCGATCTCATGGTCCGCCATGTCTTCAGCCTGCACGGCCTTCCGGTAGATATCGTCTCTGACCGTGGTCCCCAGTTCGCTTTTCTCTCCGCTGTGTTGTCTCCTCCAACCTCTCCTCTTGGAGTTCCTCGTTAGCTTGGGTAGAGTATGCACACAACTCCCACTCATCCTACGCTACTGGTCTCACTCCCTTCGATTCCTCCCTAGTTTACCAGCCCCCGTTGCCCAGGAGGAAGAAAGTGGCGGTGCCGTCGGCGGCAGCTCAATAATCTGGCACGGTCGCAAGGTTTGGAGGGACACTTAGGCCGCCCTGCTTTGGACTGCCCAGCGGAACCAGCGCCTGCAGGCCGCAGTCGGGTCCCGGCCCCCAACTACACACCAGGTCAACAGGTCTGACTCTCGTCATGAGACATCTCTTTGAAATCCACATGCAAGAAATTGTCTCCCCGGTTCCTTGGCCCTTTTGAAATTACCCGCATAATTAACCCCACCACAGGCTAGCTCCGCCTCCTGTGCTTTATGCTCAACCTTCCACGTCTCTCAGGTCAAACCCATCTCCACCAGCCCCCTCTACCCTCCGACATTCCCCTGCCACCCGCCCGGATCATCGAGGACCACCCCGCCTACACCGTCAGCCAGCTTCTAGACGTCCACCGCCAGGGCCTCCAGTACCTGGTGTACTGGGAGGGCTATGGTCCTAAGGAATGGAGCTGGGTGCCGAGGCGCTCCATCTTGTACTCCCTTGTTCGAGAGTACCACTTGGCCCACCCGATAAAACCTTGTGGGTCGCCCAGGGGCTCTCATTGGGAGGGGGGGTACTGTCACAGCGCCAGCCGTGCCTTTCTGTCCCCTGGTCTTCTTATGTCTCTCCTTCCTCCATCTTGTATCTAGTATGTCCTTGTCTAAACCTGACAGTGCAGCGTGGGCGCGGCTCCTGGTTCCAGGCCTGGCTGGCACAGCTGCTCCTCGTCACACTCATCACCACTCTCCATAAGAACCCCGGCTCGTCATCCAGACTTTGTCTGATCATCCCGTCACCTCGCGTGGTTTTCTCTAGACTGCTCTCCATTGGATTTTCATGTATTTGTTGTTCCTTGTCTGACCCTGTCCGCCCTTATCGCCAGAAAACCTCCCACGTGCCTGCCTGCCTACGCTTCACCACCTGCCTGTCCACACTCCGAGCCCAGTGCCTTCAGCCTGCCTGCCTGGACCCCAAACTGACCCTGCTGCTCTTTATTCCATTCCAGAATCATTTTGTTTCCCCCCTTGTAAATAAACCTTCTCTACAACTGTGGTGTGTGCTGCCTCTGGGTCCTATTCGCCTCGTTCATGACACCCAGATCTTTAAAGCATTTCAATCCAGGCACTTTATGGGACCTCTCGCAGTGTGAGCTTTACAGTCAGTACCCTTATTCTCCACATTATGGTGCCAGTGATACTAACTCTCAAAAAGATGTGTAAATGCTTAGAAATAGTTCAATTGTATATCTTTAGTCTATCATTTCAGTGTTGTAAGCATTATTTTTAACTGCATGCCATAATGATGATACAGCGAGTGAACAAAACAACAGAAACACTATGGGAAAAAGGTGTTTGAATTAATAAAATCACAATAATAAATGCAGTTGCAGAGGTGAGTGATGCCAATTGCCAATTTGCAGTATGGGTCAGCTATTTAAAAAAAATAAATTAAATTTGCACTTTGATATGTGAGTTTCCAAAGCAGCACGAGCAGAGCATATAACGGGAAATAACAGTTACAATTAGACAGCAGATCTCAAAAATGGACAAACTGTGTAAGCAAAGCTCACTGTCAGGGATAGACGGGCAGCCTTAATAATTACAACAAAACTGAACGACTAACTGACTGAGTATCAACAAAAACTGCATGTCATGATTTTCCCAAAGCTGGAATTTATAGAAGGGTTGCCATTCATAAAACACATGTATTCAAAGCCAACCTCCCAAAAATGCATGAGCTGGTGTAAAGAGTACAAAACCTGAGCAATGGAAAAATAGTGGTCTGAGTCCTTTTTTGTATATACATACAGGGATAGGTAAGGGGGAAGTTCAAGGATGCCCTCAACCAACAATATTGGTCGCCACCCTTTAAACAGGGTGGGGATATGTAACACTATGAGCAGCATTCTCATGGGAGTCATTGGGTCCAATAATTTCTTTGCATGGTCATTGTTGGAGCCATTTCAATTGTAGCCAGGGTGGAGCTGTGGTAGCCATGGAAATTGACTGTCTAGGTCTTATTTTTAGAGCCTTTTACTTTGAGAACCTAATTTTGTTATAGTTTGAAAATAAATGGATTGGCATGTCTGACTAGGTTTTTGGCTTTTTGACAATTTTTGGTGACAGAGGATCCAAAGAGTCTATATTGGAAGCACGGCATCTACACCGGAGACACGTGTACATTACTGACCAAAAACAAAGGGTGCGTCAACATGAAGTCAAAAAACATTCATCTGTATGAGTTAAGTATAGCAACGTTAACAGTGATAGTCCGCATCTGCTGTTCGTTGTCCATCATCACAATCATGGATCACGCTGGGCAAACAGAGAGACCCAAGGAGGTGGAACCGCTGGTGCATTGGGCGCAATGATGGATGCAGTGCGGACGAGTATAGGACACTCCAGGGCGGCGACACAATGTCGGACATGGGGAGGAAAGTTCATTTTGGACAAGGCCAAGTGAAAAGAGGTAAATGGTTGTGCTACCATAAAAAGTACATAGCGAATAAAAATGTGTGCACACAAAATAACCAGCGGAGAAATCCAAATGCATTGGTGTTTTAGTTCAAAGTAAGAGATAATTTGCGGTAAATGCTTTATTTATGTTGTAAATGTTTGAATGAAAAACAGTTTGTGTGTGGTTGAAAACAAAGGGTAAAATTGATGACAATCAATTGAACTGATTTGGTAGGAGTTCCCGCTGACGCTCAAACTGACAATGAGGAAGCGGTCTCTGTCAGAAAACCATCAGTAAAACTTACAGCACAGGCATTGCTTTTAAAATGAGTCATTTAGAGAAAATCTAAACTAAATAAAGCTGCCAACTTAAAAGAAAATTCAGTTCAAAGGTTGATGTGCGAGCCTGGTTATGAAACTGAAATAGAAAGCAACTTCAGCAAATATCAGATGTTAATTAATGACGCAAAGGATGCACATAATACTCTGTGGAAGAAAAGAAAAGGAAAAACATTAAATTTAGTTCAAGGCAAAACATTTCAGTGTGAATGAATTCTCCAGCAGTGTCTGACGTGTTTGACGTGTGCATATGATGGAGCTCTTGAAAATATTGAAGTTAACATTGGTGACAAGGAAATAAAACCCATGGACAGTGTGACAAATGTTGGATCCATAATATCAAGTGGCTTAATTCAAAGGCAAAGCGGTTCAAGATGATGTTGATCAAACAAATCCTCATTTGAAATTGCACGCACACAAGACAAAGTGAGTGTGAGTGTACAGGACTTGTCCCAGTTGGTTCTGGTGTATTAGGTCGGTATTATATCAGAGCGCCTCCGAGCAGCGCAAAAGGCCTCGAAGCCACCCATGAGTCCCGCAGTTGACACCCCACGGCCCTTAGGAAAGCCCTGAGCACCCCGCCCTGCAGCCACAGAAGACCTCACGGCCCCCAGAGAAGCCGGAAGCGGAGCAACCCCCACGCCCTGCCAGAGGAGCATAACCCAGTGCCAGAGAGTGTGAGGAGACCCCGCACCCTCGAGGCACACACATACAACCCACCTCCATGTGCAGGCATGTCTGCTTATCTCAAAGTTGTCATTTCAAAACCTTGCTTTTAAACTGAGGATTCAGAGGCATTTCATGTGATATTTGTGAAAAACAAAAACGCAAGCCAAACTTCAATGACGTACACTTTGTTGAACATCAAGTCACACTCTTGTCTGATCCAATTTTTGGGTATATTCAAACAACAGACAGGCGAATACATATCAAAAGGCATCTGTATATAATAAAAACCAAAATTGAAACGAGACACCTTTGTTACAAGTGTTTGTGCTATTCACAAAACACACACACAAGGAGACAAAAGAAACTAGAGTGACACAAAGAGCAACATCAATTGTTAATTGTGTTTACAAGGTCACTCACTGGATGAATTTCAATATGCCAAAAACAAACATTATGAAAAAATCAACTTCTTAAAGGAAAAAGGAGCTTGCTTTGGGTGTCTCAACACAGGACATTTGACCAAGAATTGCATGTTGGATGGCTCTGTTTGCATTTCACATACACATGCATGTATGCATGTGTATGTGAAATGCAAACAGAGCCATCCAACAGCTTTACACATTCACTTCAAGAAAAAAAATGGAAAAGTCAGTGAACAACAATGGCATATACTCCAGTGAATCTGAACCAACTCAAGCCTTTGGAAGCCAAACAGGGGACAGTAGCAATAGAATGAAAAGCATGAAAGCATGAAAAGGCAACAAGTGATTCAGACCTACGTGTTTTTAGACAATGGTCTACATTCTGCTCTGAAGCTCTGATGTGAAATCTTAACCTGACTGGGAAAAGATCAAAGATATGTTAACAATGACCTGAAGAAAGCGGTAGCCTTAATCAGAAAAGGTACTACAGTATTTCTAATGTTTACACACAAAAGTGATGCTGATAAGTACAGCAAACATCATCAAAACCCTCAGAAATTGGTCCTACCTTGATAGCATTGACATCCCTGAAATCCATGCGGAGGTGGAGCTGTTAATCGGTACAAGCGCTTCAAAGTTGCTGGAACCATGGGAAGTTGTAAACAGTCAAGGACAGGGACCCTTTACCATTAAAATCCCACTAGTGTGGGTTGCTAATGGCTCATGTGGGGACTAGAAAGGCAACTTTAATGATGACGGCTGACGTTTGTATTTGATTACCTTTAAGTCACTTGAGTTGCGATTGGAAAAGCAGGACAAACATGATTTCAATAAAAGACATGCTGAAGACATAGAAGAAATCTTAAGAGAGATGACAAAATTCATGGAAATTATGGAGCAATCTGTGAAAGATGGACATTACAGTTTAAAACTGCCATAACACAAAAACAAAGAGGTGACAATGCCAAACATCTGTTGTGTTGCTCAACAGCCCCTCATCTGAATAAGAAAAAAAAAGGAAAGGATTGAAAAATTCTACCAAGAGTACACAGAATTTCATGAAATGATCCAACAGGATGAGTTGCAGTGTGGTGAAGACAATGTGTTTAACATTCCTCATCATGGGGTTTAACACCCATGCAAGAGCATGTTGCGGGTTGTTTTTGACTGTGGAGCTAAGTTCAAAGGAACCTTCTTGAATGGAAGACTTCCTTACAAGTTCCTTAATAGAAGTGTTCCTAAGATTCATACAACAACCGATTACCTTTATGTCTGATGTAAAATCGGTTTTACCAAGTCAAAGTGGCAGAGGAAGGCAAGGAATTTCTCGGATTCCTATGGTGGCCCAATGGAAACTTGACCAAGAAAGTTACAGTATACAGAATGCCTTTACGCGTATTTGGAGCAGTGTTGTCTCCCAGTCTTCACTTTGATGAAGACTGCAGACCAGGGCAGCTTTCCGGATGAAGTGATTGACACTGTGCATAGAAATTTCTATGTAGATGCCTAAAAAGCTCACAACCTTTGGAGAAGGCAGTACAGATTGTTAATGACCTTGGTGACTTTATCCAGGAAGGAGGCTTTTATCTTACACAGTGAATCAGCAACAGTCATGAAGTCCTGCAAGCAATTACTGAGGACCACTCTTGAAATGTGAGTGAGCTCAATTTAAACAGAGACCAACTCCCAAATAGAAAGAGTCTTGAGGTGAATGTCCTGGTGAATAGAATGGTAAATGGAAAGGGACACCTTCAACTTCCGCATGGACTGCAAGACCGGATGCAAACCCGTCTGGGGATTTTATCAGTTGTTAGCTCAGTGTATGATCCTTTAGGGTATCTTGCAGCAATTACTCTTCCAGCCAAGCACATTACAATAGTGGTGCAGAAAGAACTATGGCTGGGATGAAGAACTTCCACAAGTCCTAGGACAACAATGGATCAATTGGTTGACTGACCTGAAAGGGATTTTAATGTTGTGAGGGACCAGGTGCTTGTAACCACATGACTCTGGAACACCTGTCCACGTCCATTGAAGTTTGCTGATGCCAGTGAAGGCAGGTTTTGAATGGTAACATACCTTTTTCCTTCTTGGAAAAGCAAGAGTGACACCACTTAAACCGTTTGGAGCTCACTGCCGCTGTCATGGCTGTTAGGGTAGACAGTAAGGTAAAAGCAGAATTATAGCTTCAATTGGAAGAATCCTCTTTCTGGACTGATAGTAGCACAGTCTTGAAATACATCAACATTGAGAACAAGAGATTCTGAACATGCATGGCCAACAGAATATCGGTCATTAGGGAAGCATAAGACACAGAACAATAGCATTACACCCACTCAGCACAAAATCCTGCAAAATCCGACGATGCGTCTAGAGGACTGACGGTCCACAAGATTCTAAACAAAAAGACATGGTTATCAGGAACAGAATTCTTGTTGAAAACAAAGGAAACATGGATGCCCTGCAAGGTAGATTCCACTATTTATGAAGGTTATCCAGAGGTCAAAAAAGGAGATCACTGCAAATGCAAGTGTACAAGAAAGCAGTGCAACCAGTAAGCTCAATATTTATCACTCTGATTTGAAGAACCTGTAAACTGCAGTTGGGTCACTCTGATTTGAAGAGACTGAAAACTGCAGTTGAGTGGATATTGAAGTAAAGAAGGCTCTATTGGAATTGAGTCAAAAAATAAAGCAACCTCTGTTGGATGTCCTTGCAGATCTAAATCACATTGACCTGGAGATGTTGAAAGCCAGAGGCTTAGTAGGACAAGGTTTGCCAACTGATGACCTATAAATGGCAGAAAATTATATTATCCATTTCTGCCAAAAGGAAAGATCTGTTATGTAGGACTAAATGTTAATATCCCTCCAGAGGGTTCAGCAGTGAATAGCTGGCATCCTGGGCTCACCCCCTAGATGCCATCTACTCATTTGAGGGCCCAGATGGAGTCCTTTCTCTTCATCCAGAGCCACTGACTACCTTTAAGCAGTTCTGGAGAGGTCTCGCAGTCCCCCTCTCCCCTATTACCACCTGGTAGAGATGGAGAGGGAGCTCGTTCCCTAACTACCGTCGACTTATCTGAAGGCCCAGTTGGAGTCCTTTCTTTCCACTTACTACCCTTTTCAGTAGTTCTGGAAGGTCTTTGACTGCTTGCGGGTGGGCCTTCCCTTGCACTCCCACCTCCCGGAGTAGCCTTGATATTGATGTGGCCACAAAGCCTCTGGTAGGCCTCCTCCACTGCATCCTCCCAGGGCACTGTGAGCCTAATTCTGCCACCATCTTCTAATCGCATAGCTGCAGCTGTGTCTGGTCTTGATGTGGCGAGTCTGGCTTGACCCTCACCTTCCCGGAAAAATGCTGTTGCTGGCCAACGGGATGAAAAGGGAGGAAGGGCATTGACACTCATCTGCCGACCTTCTAGCACTGCTGAAAAACACCGTAACACCTGGTTGTGCCGCCAGGTGTATCAGCCTTGAGGCTGGTCTATGACAGGAGCTTCATGTAAGGTTAGTGGCCACATGGAAGGAGTTTCGGAGGGAGCCCAAATTGCATACATCAGAGCTTCCTTCCTGAGCTGATCTACAGTGCTTGCTCTGGGTCTTTAAGGGATACACTGTATCACAAACTACACTCTTCACAGGTTTCTCAGCAGCTTCCCCTTGACGATGGAGATGCTTCTGGAGATGCTCGGCTTGATCTTCATCCAAGCAAGCTCGATGTTCTCTTGAAGCTTTCTCAGGTGAAGGCAAGTAGGGAGATGGCACAGCTGGCCACACTGTGGGGTAGTCTGCTGTTGTCAAGCATAGCTGCACATCCTGGAAGTAGGCCTTGACGAGGCTTGTGAGGGCTACTGGGACCCTAAAGAAGTCGAAAGCAGTCCAGAGGAGGTTGTGAGGGTCCGAGCCAAAGGCGTTAGCGAGGTCCCTCGCCACTTGAACACCTCTTGAAGGTCTGTCCCCTCTTTCTTGCCAACTTGGATCGGATGCCAGATGGTGCTAGCGAGTTCCAGACAAGCCTGAAATCCCTGCTTTCTGAATTGATGTATCAATCAAATGTTTTTTTTGTAGGTATCCCGACAGGCTGTGAGCCACTACGCTAAAGAAGATTTTGCCCTCGACATCTACGGGGCATGTTGTTCCAGGTCTGCCTTTGACACAGATACTTCCACTCTTCTCCTTTGTGAAGAGACCCTTCACAAATTAGAAAAGATCTTTTTAGAAGCTTGTTCTTCTGCGCCTTCTTTCTGCACTTCTTCACCAGGCTCTCCTTAATGTTGAAAGCCCCAAGTCGTAATTCCCCCAGTCTCACTAACTTCTTCATGGTGGTACCTCTGAGCATCTCTAAGATGCTGCAGAGGTCAGCGTTGACCTCCAACCACATTGCCTTTTGCAGGACTTCGGCAACTTAATCAACGGCATTCGCCCCTGGATCTTCTCTTTAGGCGGACTGGTTTCCAGTTGTGCTCCTGTGCTTGGCTCTTCCTCCACAGGGACAGGACAGGGACAGGGTTGTTGATGTCCTGCAGACTTTGGTTTTTGTCCTGCTGCCGAACTTCAGTCGACTGACTCGACCTGCTTCTCAGAAAATAGCTGTCGATGTGAGATCCCTGTTGTCCATTCTTCTGGAATCCTTTACAGTCCTGGTGTATATTCAGGACTGTGGTGGAACTACCCTTTGCCCAGCTGCATATGCAAGTCTGGAGCTTGTGTCCTGCTGCAACTGTTGCAGCCTTACGTCTGCTGATCATCCAACTCATTGAGTGTTAAGTGCCTGTGTCAGTTGACGGGTTGCCTCGCGGCCTGCCGGAGGTCTTGGGCCTGTCTTTCAAGATGTTGGTAGAAATTCCCTCTGCCTCTTTTGGAAAGTCAAATCTGTTTTCTTCCTCCGGAGCATACAGAAAGTGGAGTACAGAGAGTGGTGGCCAGGACTGTGGCATGCCACTCCCCTGCCTGTCTGAGCTTCCCTCCAGACCCCCTCTCCCAACTTACCACCTGGTAGAGATGGAGAGGGAGCTTGGTCCCTAAGTACCATCTACTTACCTGAGGACCCAGGTGGAGTTCTTTCATTAAGATTTAACAGCAAGATTTGTGCACTGTTGTCTGGAAAACTTGTGAAAAAGACTAGTCCCATCTACAAGGTGAACCCTTTTCTTGAGGATGGACTGCTAAGAGTAGGCATTGCCAAAGAGAGCAAACACCCAATCACCCTGTCAAAATATCAGCACATCTCCATGTCAATTCTAAAGCAGAGAGAAAGAAAAGAGAAATTACATCCTCCTAATGTTGGGAGAAAAGTATTGCATCACTCACGCCAATGCGGCTGCAAAAAAATTGTTTTGCAGGCATCACTGCGGTAAAATGTGTGATCAAAAGATGGTGGATCTCCCCAAAGAAAGAACAACTCCAGACTTACCTACTTACCTCACCAATGTGGATTCATTTGGGCCCATTGAGGTAAAGCAAGGACGTTCCTATGTGAAACGTCATCTTAACATATATGGCAAGTAGAGCAGATAATTTAGAAGTGGCACATTCACTGGACACAAATTCTTGCATCAGTGCCATTTGTTGATTTGTGTTCCGGAGAGGACCCGTATCTCACTATCTCAGATAATGGCACAAACTTCCTGGGAGCAGAGTAGGAGCTGAAAAGAGCAATTGCGGAACTAAACAATGGGACAATTGAGGAAGCTTTACTGTATTATAGCATCAAGTGGAGTTTCAACCCACCAACAGCTTCACATCACGGCGGTGCTTGGGAAAGCATGATCAAGCTGGTTAGAAAGGTACTGATATCTGTTTTGCATCAAAAAACCTTAACTGATGAAGCCTTGGTCCCTGTCTTATGTGAAGCTGAGGCAATCTTGGACGACCGACCCATCACCAAAGTCTCAGAGGACCCTAATGACCTGGAAGCTCCGACGCCAAACCATATTCTCACATTAAAAACGAAACCAATTATTCCTCCAGGCCTGTTTGATCGAAAGGACCAGGACGCCACCGCCTCACTACATTTCCTGGATGATCAGAAAGGTAATCAAAACATTCCCTGACAAATCAGGTGTGGTCAGATCTGTTCAAATACAAACAAAGACAAATATTATTGAAAGACCAGTGAAAAAGCTGTGTCTATTGGTGGAAAATGGGGAACAGTCAGCATGAAAATGTGACATGTTAATCAGAGTTAACAAAAAGGGGGCTTATTTTTGTAGGTAATCCTACATTTTGAAAATGATTTTCTTTTATTTTGAATTTTAATTTATATGGCTTCATGTCTATACATAATATACATAATTGTTATTGTTATGTCTTGTACAGCCATGAACAATTAGGGCCGGTTGTGTTGGCGTCGTTTCAATTGTAGCCATGGTAATCTACTGTGATCTAAGTGTAGCACAAATTGATTCAGATGTGGCACACAGTGGTCGATTGTTTTTTGTGAGGGTAAAGGCAGTGTTTTTATTTTGAGAGCCTACTTTTGTTATAGTTTGAAAATAAATGGAATGGCATATCCAACTTTAAGTTTTTAGCTTTTTGACAATTTTTGGCGACTGACCAAATTCAAATGGTGCATATAATGACCAAAGACTATGTTCTGTCATGATATTAACATATTCAGGATGATAACACCCCAATAAACACTCTGAACAAATTCTAGAGTGGTTTCATGACCACCTGCATACCGTCAACAGCTGCGACAACCAACGACATGGCATGCTGAAGCCAGGGTCATCAGTTGTGGGTCTGTTCACTCCCCATGCTGCTATACAGGGACATGAAACACACCCACAATTATTGTCATTGACTTCTGCTGTGTTTGAACATCTGTACACGTTATGTCTGCCGGGAAAAGGGCCCTTTCTCCAAAGGATAACAGCTTTTCTGAAGGTGTTCCGAGTGGTCCTACTCATTATTGGGTCCTTGTTATTAACATATTGCTCGGTGTTTCCCTTAGTTTATCCATCCCCCTGTATATGTTTATCCAACATAGCACGCTGTACAACAAAACACATTATCAGCACACAGTAACAGATGTGAGAGCAGGCATTGTAAACGAGTAATTCACAGATGGTTCATTGACAAGATACGACTACAACAGGCCCGTAGAATCCCTGTGAGGACTCTTTTTGCATTCCCCCGCGTCAATCACTTATTTAAAAGTGTGTGTGTGTGTGTGTGTGTGTGTGTGTGTGTATGTGGGTCTGTGAGAGAGCAAGAGCGAGAGAGAGAGAGCGAGCAAGTGATTGAGAGAGAGAGAAACAGAGAGAGAGAGAGAGAGAGAGAGAGAGAGAGAGAGAAAGAGAGAGAGAGAGAGAGAGAGAGAGAGAGAACACAAGGGAGATGTCTGTGTTGGAGTGTGGGTGGGGTTGTCCTATGAATCAGTATCTCTCTATGCCCCTGAGACACATTCCTATCTTTAATCAAAGGCCATAAAGAGACAGTATACTACCCAGTTCTAATGGAGCCATTAACAGCTGCTGGAGCTGCTGCTTTGTCTGTGGCATGTGGCTGCGCGTGGCGGGTACAACAGGCGCCGTGACCCATGGTTTGATGATCAGCCTGTTGCAAATGAAAACTACCTCTACCCTTAAAGGAAACGTAGCTTTTGCAAAATCATGAAAAAGAAGCCTTAGATAAAAAAACAAAAACAAATAAATAAATATTTATTTGGCCGTTCCTGGTAGAGGTTGTTTGTTAAGTCGCACATAGCCTCAAATGTAATGTAATATATTATTAACAACTCCATGTGAGCCCTAATTGGTCGTGTGGAGGAAAAGCGGCCGATGCATATTAATCCCTCCAGCCATCCCCGGGACTCTGGTGGGGGGGTTTAAAGTGCCACTATTTCACCAGCCAGTGACACGTCAGACTATTTATAAAAGTACACTAACTTAATGAATGGCCCATAGAATGGAGAGTTAAAACGTTTACTGTCCTTAGAGAGAGATAGAGATAGAAAGAAAGAGAGAGCACGGGGGGGGGGGGGGGGGGGCTGGGGGAGAGAGAGAGAGCGAGAGAGAGCGAGAATGAATGGCCCATGGTATGGAGAGTTAAAACGTTTAAAGTGCAAATAGACAGCTGACCCTCTTACAGCTCACACACAGCGCTGACCCGCACAGTCATCCCAGCCACTTTACACCACGGAGGAGAGAGAGCGAGATTGAGGGATGGAGGGATGGAGGGAGGAAAGAGAGATATATGTGTGTGGAGGGGATGGCGGGAAGAAGGGAGGGATGTCAGGGCGAAGGAAGGAGCGAAGAGACGGGGAACAATGGAGAGAAATTAAAAGGGTGCGGGGAGAAATTGGGGAAGGGGTGGAACATCGGGCCGGGATGAAGGGACTCAGAAGATGACGAGACGGAGGTAAAGAGGGAAATTAATATAAAAAGAACAAACAAAGAAAACACATCCTAGAAAGATGGATACAGGCTTGTATAGGACGAGGTCCATAAATTACAAGGCAAGTGGCCACACGTTAATGATCCAAGTAACACACACGCCTTTTAGTGGAGATTGGAGATGATGGGAAGGGCAAAAGAGCACACCACGTCCAGGTGGAAGAAAATTGGGGGAAAGGGAAATAATTCCGTCTTCCCTCATATCATTCCTCTCCTTCTTATTTAGCGTTTCTTTTCCGTTTCGATCACGCTTACCAATATTCACGAGCTGAATTTGAAAAAAACGATCTCGAGGTCAGGTCCTGTTTCTCATCTCAAAAACACGAGATGAAGGACAGAATCTGTGGTGAATTTAAAAATATTCCAATCCATTTCGACGCGTGATTCATGTTTCCTTCTCGCTCGGCGTCGCGCTGTAGCTGAGCCGCCTCCTGCTCCACTTTGTCCGATTTTTTTACTCGTGTGTTTCTGTGTCCCTGCGTGTTCATCGGTGCCTCTGTGGTTGTGTAGCTCCCTTATCTATGTGTGTAAGTGTGTGTCTGTGTGTGTGTGTGTGTGTGTGTGTGTGTGTGTTCGTCCAGGGAGTTTGTGACTGTGAAAGGCCATTACCACTGTAAGTCCGTGTCACTAGGCCTGTGAAACCCATGGGAACTCCACCATTGATACAAGAGATAAACCACATGAAGACACACACACACACACACACACACACACACACACACACACACACACACACACACACATACACATATTCAGACACAAACAATTCCTACATTCTGCCTTCAGAACTCATAATATTTTAAAAACACAGATCACACATGCCAGCGAGCATTTGCACTCGTGCACACACACACACACACACACACACACACACACACACACACACACACACACACACACACACACACACACACACACACACACGCGCTAAGGGGATAAGACAGCCCCTAAACGCGGGCCTTTGAAACACCATCAGTGTGAAGTGGCCACACATTAGCACTCCACAAGTCACTGTGGCCATAACAGATATGGCCGCCTTAGGAGGCTGACCCTGTTTGCCGCACTACGGGGAGCAGCAAATTTCATCCACGCTCTCTCCAAAACCCAATAGGAACCCCCGCAAAATCTCATCATCGGCGGGGAGGATGTCTGTAAGAAATGGCCCATTTGTGTAACTTTCTTATCGGCACTTTTTGTTCTGGATATGGATCCCGGTGGAATTTAAGAACTTAATCACGTGCAGACACTTAAAGTCCCAGAGCAGGATGGGAACCAGCGCTGGCCACCAAACCCTTTATGTCTGATCTGCGAGTGTATTTACGCCGGGTGCCCCTGCTGAATACCTCTTCTCATCTTTAATGTGTCCGTCTTATGTTCCGACACAATCGCTTTTTAAATTATACCTTCCATTATCCAGTTTTGCAATCCTCATCTTCTTGCACTGATGAAGTAGATTAAGAACTAACGTCACCTCTTTTAGTCACAGGCCCAGGACCTCTTATAAGAGAAGTCTGCCGCGCCACAGCCACGGGGTTGTCAATGCCTTTATCCACCACAGGGGGCGCCCTCATGTCTCTGAAATGCAGCACCTGAGAGAGTCCAGGTGATCTGTGCAAAGGTCTCCTAGAATTCACGATTAAATCATAATCATAGCGGGAAACTATAAAGGTGAGCTTGAAAGAATGTCTTCCTCTTGGTATTTCCCAAAAAGGAGAGTAAAAAAAAAAAAAAAGGGGGTTGAGAAAATGTGACAGCGGTGTTTGTTTGACCCGATTCATAAAGCCCCCCGCGCCCTACGTCAGCAGAGCGGGAGTGGGAATCGCCGAAACGAGAGAAAGAGAAAAAAAAAGGTGGGAAGAAACCAAGAGAGAAAGCGCCGCGCCCCCTTTCCCCCCCGAAAAAAAGCCGGAGCAGGCTGGAGGGCGGGAAGAAGGAAGCCGAGCCGAGAGACAGACGGAGACGGGAGCCGTGGACGTGAGAGGAGGAGGTGAGAGGAGTTAAGTTGTCCATTAGTGATGCAGCTTGCGGAGCCCACTCTCACAGGCGTTCCACAAGGTTAACGATAAGAGCCCCTCGGCAGCTGAAATGCTCAAGTAGCTTTTATCGTATCATAATAATGAATCAAAGATAAAATAAAATAAATGAACTCCGAAAGGCGAGCGAGTAAAATAAAACGTATGTACGGGGAGCCTGGCCCACCGGCAGCCGGGATGGACGAGACGCGAACGGCGGAGAAAAAGAGAGAGGGGAGAGGGGGTGGGGTGGGGAGGGGGGGTGAATAAAAATCCCTCTCTCCGCCATTGGGTCCCATTCGGTTAATATCTTCTTATGACATCTGGTTGAAAAATATTTGCCTGTGGGTCAGGGCTCCCTCTGTTTGAAAAAGCCTTCTTAAAACGCTCGGCAGCTCTCTGCCACATTACATATGTGGCCTCTGCATCCCATTTACCATCGCTGCCTCCTTGGGAGGGAGGAGGAGGAGGAGGAGGAGGAGGAGACAAGGGGAGAGAAGGAGGGAAGGGTGAATAAGAAGGAGAAAGGGGATGAGGGACAACGGAAGGAGGGATGTTTGGCGACACGGATGGGGGACGGTTAGCTCGGCGCTGTGCGTTTGAGTCTGGTTGGTTCATTGGAAATGGGGGCGTGGTCCCATTCGCCCATTCGTGAAATGCCGAAACTCATTCGCGGCGACTGTTTTCAACTATTTTATTCATTTGGTGGCTGGCCGGTTTGCCTTTATGATTGTCTTTCATTTGACACCGAGAAGTGATGTTTTTTTTATACTATTGGACAAAAAATTAAAAATTAATGAGTAATTATAATTTTTCAGGGCACCTCTTGGTAAAAAAAAAAAAAGAGACAAAAAAAAAGACACACATCGGCTTATGGCCTGTTTTTTGAAATAATTAAAAATGGCAATAAGATAGAGCCCTTACTTCCTTGTTCTGTGGACAACAGGAGTGACCGAAATTAAAAAAGAGGAGATAAAAAGAGGCGGAGGCGAGGATAGGAGGAATGAAAGAGGGGTGGAAAAGGGAGAGGTATTCTGTTTCAAAATACGTGCGTTACCTCAACTGTCAGCGGCACCAGGAGATCATTTTAAGGTTCGTCACCATATTGTTCAAAATTTCCCTAACCCTAAGAATAGAGACAGTATAAAAAAAAAAAAAAATCGAGAAACGTGAGCTATCATCATGGTTCATGTTAAATGTGTGAATGCGTGTTCTGACCAGTAAAAAAAAAAGCTAAAACTCAATTTGACGCCCCCCAAAAAAAGCCCCGGAGATCCACCTGGTGTTCGGTTGTTCCGCTCTTTCGTGCTCCCCACCACCTCCCCAGCTCCACCTCTCTCTCTCTCTCTCTTTCTCCGGAACCACCAGGGGGACTGGCATGGGCCTGACGCCCTGAAGACTCCTTCCCTCCCACCCAGAGTCAAGACTCCTGGTGGTCCATCTTTCATCAGCTCGCCAGCCATGCACCATCCCGATATCATCATCATCATCATCATCATCATCATCATCATCATCATCATCATCATCATCATCACCACCATCACCTCATCAACATTCCATCAATCCATATTTCTTGCCTCCCATCTTCAAGAAACCCGTCAAACTCGATCATTTTGTTGCGGTGTGGTCTCAAAATAAAACATAACTATCATGTTTATTTTATTCAAGCAATTTAATATTTCGTTTGATAACACTTAAAATGCAATATGTCCGTTTAAAAATATATGTGTTAAGAATGAGACGTGATGAGACGGGGGGTCAAAACTGGAAGCCTTGTTTTAATTCATATTGCTCTACTGTAATAATCCTGGAAGGCATAGTCTGGAGTAACACATGTAATGTTTCAACCCATTGTAGATTAAGTTACAGAATCATAGGTCTCTCTTTTTGCATTGAACAATATATACAATGTCAAATAAATACATTTACACAAATGGACATTATTGTCGGAGCACACTTGTATGATACACGTCACAAAAATATACAGGTAATTGTTTCTTTTTTTTCCTTTTTTTTTTTTCTCTTTTCGTTAAGTCATGGGAAGCACGTCTAAAATCTACGGACATGTTTAATACTACGGGGTCTCTCCTCCACAGCTTTCCTTCGTCGGGCAAGGCTCTTTTTTTTTTTTCTTTGAACATCCCTGTATCAAATGTTTCTCGTCCCTTCTCATCCTCTTCAAATAATGTTCCTATTATTATTATTATTATTCGCAAATTCGGGCCGCAGGGCGAGCACATGTGGCAGTTTATATTCGGGGGTTAGATACGACTTACTAAAACGCTATAGAGCTGCAGATAAACACTTTGGCCACGGAGGTTTTCAGTGGCAGCCATTTTCAATGGTCAAATCCCGTGGACCAGCATTGCTTAGAGATTTTTCTTTCTATTCCAGCTAGAGGGCAATGTTCCATATTCTGCTTAGTTTATAGTTGTACAGAGTAAGCGATAACACAGCGCCTTTAGTGCAATGGCTCTGCAAAAAAACCTGTACAAGAGTCTCACGGCTTACACTAAAGAAACGAAAAGTTTGGTTCGTTATGTCATCGTTCACCACGTTAATCCATGGTTTTATTAATAATAATAATAATAATAATAACTGCAGAATAAATTCCAATAAATACATCAGCATTTAGGCCTTAAAAAAACCCCAAAACAATCAAGTGCAACTTGTGTCTTGTCACTGTACAGTCATCATAATATTGCTTTTTAATTAGAATTCAAATATGTTTCGGGGAAAGAAAGAAAAAACAAAAAACAACCAAAAAAACGATTCATTTCTACGCTACTAAATAACACACATCAGCGGCCACTTCCCTCCAAGATTCTGAAAGGCGAAACGCACTCTCCCTCTTGATCTGGAAATCCCTTCATTCCTTGCTTTCCGTCCCGAAACGACGTTCAAATGACGCCGGCCTCGTTTTAGGAACGCCTTAAAAGAGCCGCGTACGAAAACGTCGCCGGCAAGGGCGGAACCGAATTCGAGCGGGTTAGGGTTAGGGTTTGCCCTCCAACAAGCGCCGGATGCGGGAACGCCGTGGTGTCCCAGAGCGACTCTTTGGCGAGCTCGGCTCCGAGCTCTGGGGAGCGGTCGCTGTCGCACCTTTCAGGGACCTTGAGGGTTGTCCGGCAACACACAGGATGGATTCGACGAGGAGGGAAAAGAAAAGAAAAAGGAAGCGAACGAGGGAGGAACAATACAACGATGAGAAGACAGCACCTTTCTCCCGGGGAGTTGTGTTTTCTTCTTTTCGTACATGACAACAACGTGCAGCGGATGGAGATATGAAACCCAGGAGGCTCTCACGTGTGACGCTCTCAGTAAAAAACACGCCGCCGCCCCCACCGGAAGGGAACTTCCGACCCCACCGGTGCGGTTCCTGGAATTGTATTGAGTCGGTGAAGTACCAGTCGTCCCTTCTCGACCGCCACGTGCGCTTTTCCGCTTCGGCGATAGGATTGTCGCCACGGAACAAAGGGCGGCAGGCGTTGCCGGTGAGAGGCGCCTCGCGCTCCTCGGCTTCACGAAGAAATCAAACAGAAAAACGGAAACAAATATTTAAACGCCGGAGCATGGATCTCTCCTTGAATCATTTTCCCTTTATTTTTATTTTTTTCCCTCCTCCTCAGCTGAAATGGTGAACGCCAGCGGATGGAGCGGGATGGACGGCAGTTATGTTAGTTACAGCCAGTTTAGAAAAAGAGCAACCTACGGTTCTGAAATACTCAAACGTCCGTTTTCACTCCACCTTTATCCAAACCGAAACATTCACGAGAGCGTTCTTCCTACGAGAGGAAGAGTCGCCGTTCAAACGGTTCCTTTTGTGAAGGCTGGCACGGCGTTTCCTCGCCACGCGCGATACCCCACGCTCACTCAGCGGCATGTAAGGTTTTCGGTAAAAACGGACGCCGTTACCGGATCCCGTTGTCCCTTAAGTTTCGAGGAGAGCGTTAAAATCGGTTGAATTTGCTTTCCCATCGCGTGAGAAATCTGGAAGGGAAGCAAAAACTGTACAAGAGCCGGAGCCGAGACGAGGGGAGGTGCGGGGCCGCGGCCGGGGGGACGCGACGGAGAACGGGAGGGGGGCGGGCAAAAAAAATAAAATTAAAAAAAGAAACGAACAGCGGTATCAGAAAAACAAAGGGGAGGAATGAAATGAACATTTTTTTTTCCTTCTTTTTACAAAAAGCACAGCAAACATGAAACACAGAGGCTCAACTACATCTTTTTTTTTTTTTTTTTTTTTTTTTTCCACGTTTTTGTTTCCAATAAAATGTCTTAGGTTAGAATTATATTCTGTATAATTTACAATATACAATGATAAAGAAGGCTGAGAAAATACCCCTTACTAGTAATACTGGCTGATACAGTGTGTGTTGGTTGGAGGTTTAACTGGACTTAACTGCAGCTCTCCCCAACTGTGGTGAGTTGCCATTTTATATTAGATTACACCAGAGACTATACGCTTTTGGAGTCGTTATCCTGCTTAAAAAGTTACATACGACAGTTTAATCAAAGAAAATAAAACAGGTCCTCTGTTCTGTCATCGCTCGACCACGCCTCCTCCCACCGTGACCGACATCCGCCTCGAAGTAAGCCGGGTCTCGGCGAGGTTCTCCCCCTTCCCGAGGCGAGAAAAATCAAAGACGAAAGGCATTCGGCGACGGATTCCTTTCCCTTTTCGCGTCGCCGGGTCGAGGGTGAGCCCAGGCGTCTGGACCTTCACCTCCATCACGCCGATACCCTTCTTCACCTCCTCCATTTTTAACCACGGGAACGTGAACCTCACGAACGGAAAAAGCTGGGGTTACAAATCGGGCGGTCCGGTGGGTCCTGACGTCGGTGGTCCAAAGGCCCCACTTGGCCTCCCGCTCGCCTGTCTCTATGATATCATTAACTACTCATCTAATAATTGATAGCGAATCACACAGCGGGAAAGAGAAGATACAACCCTCCGAGAAACCGCCCTCCCCTGCTCCCAATTGAAAGACTGGCACGTCAACGTTGATATTGCGTCCTCTGCTCCATGTACCTCCCCTTCTCCTTTTTCAAAACCCCTATTGCTCAGTTTCTAAGATAAACACTGTTCTGTAAATATATTATTATTTGTTATATATATAATCGCTGAAAGTGGTCAAGCTGATAGAAAAAAAGGAAGTGTGTTTGGATCGATTCGGTCTGAGATGACATTGTTGTTATTAACAAAAACAAAGCAGTCCTGGGTATTACACATGACGGCAATTGTTATTATTTACAGTCTTCATCTTTTTTGTCATTGTTACCGTCATTTTTGAAGTCAGGAAACACCCCGTCCCCCCCCGCCAAAAAAAACCCCCAAAAAAACAAACAAAAGAAAAAACAGGGAGTTTCAAAACGTCACGATCTGATGACTCATTTCGGGCGACGCCGTTCCCTCTTGTTCTCACCGCATCCAACGACTCAAGCTCGCTTTTCCACTCCCGCGGAACAAATTAAAAAAAAAAATAATAAAATCCCCCCCAAAAAAAGCAAACACTTCCAAACAGACCCCAGAGATGATCTGGAAGACATGGACGCAGAGGATCCGGAGGAGCGGCAGAAGCTCCGCGAGGCGGGGGGGGGGGGGGGGGATGGTAACGGGCCGCGGAGATTTTATCTTTCCGGCAGATTGGCAGATCAAAAAAAACAAAACAAAACAAAAAAAACTAAATAAAAAAAACCCAAAAACCCCTAAAACCTATTTTCAAATAGGGTTTTATTTCAAATAAGCCCCGAAGTGCCAGGAGGAGCGAGCGCCCTCGTGCCTCCTACGAGACGGAAGAACGCGTCGCCTTACGTGGGAACCAGACGTCTGCCATAAAAGTCGAGCGACCGGGGGGATTCTTCCTCGACGGGTTAGAAAAACAAAACAAAACAAAAAAAAACCCCAAAAGGACCGAACTGCTGCTACATAACTCACTTCTAAGAAACCGGCGCGGAGCGAGTAAATCAGCGACACCTCAAGCAGTTTTTAAGAGTTATTTGGAATCATCTTCAGAAATCTATGCGCAGCCCAAATCACTTGTGCGTGAACATTCGTGGTGGCACCGTGGGCGCGGGACCCCGGAAGGGCCCGCGTGGCCGGGGGACGCCGTCCGCACGCCTTGTTGTTTTGTTTGTCGGAGCAGGAGGAGTAGGGGGCGTAGCAACCGTGGGGGTTTTCGGGGGCGGAAAACCGGGGAAGTCGTTGTTTTTTTAGTTGTTTTTTTTGGGGGGGGGGGGGGCGGGGGGTATCGTTTTCGCTGGCGTCCTCCGACGGGATGGAGTGGGTGCTCTGGCAGGGCGGGGCTCCTCTCCGCCCTCTTCACACCTGTCTTTGTCCGTCCACCCGCACGCCGTCACGTGAAGGGACGTGTCTATTGTCCACGCCCCACCCCCCCCCACCCCCCTCGGTCTCTTCTTGAACACCTAAAAAAACAAAAAAAAAACTGCGTGGGGGTCATTTCGGGAGGGAGGAGGAACGAGCGCATGTCCGCAAGTCTTTTCTCGGAAAGACGACGGTAAATAGTTTTTTTCGGTCTCTTCTCCCCGGCGCGTCCTCGCCGCAGCGCGCGGCGTCCCTCGTTGCGTCGCGACGCGGCGGCGTCATATGCATAAGCCGTCGTTTGTCCCCTCGTAGCTTGTCTCGTACGTCGTGACGCTAACTGGTAATTTGCTGGGTAATAGTTTATACATGAGGGACCTCTTCCCGTTGGGGGGGGGGGGGGGGAGGGTCATGTCGGAAGGGTCTAAGCAACGGCGCCCTCACAAAGAACGCGGAGGTTTCATGGTTTGTGTTGGGAGTCTTTTTGGGTACTCAGTCATTGTCATGGGCGCGCCTCAGAAGCGACAGAACTCAGGGACTATTTGAGCGCACGCACGCGCATGCGTGCGCGCGTGTGTGTGTGTGTGTGTGTGTGTGTGTGTGTGTCTATGTATGTGAAGGGCTTTAGAGGTCAGTCAAGTTGGTTTTCAAAGTTCACGTTCGGAGCTCGGCTCGTTCGGAGCCCCCGCCGCCGCCCCCCCCCCCCCCCTCAGCGTCCTCAGACCTTGGCCTCCAGTAGCTCCAGGAACAGTTTGTGCATGGGGACTTTACCGTCCTGCTTGATGCTGTAGAAGTGCTGCACCGCCTTGGTGGAGGTCTGGCGGAGCAGGGGCAGGGTCATGAGCATCTTGCCCGCCCGGCGGGGGTCCTCCTGGTGCTGGGAGGCCTCGTAGTCCTGCAGGGCCTCGTGGAGGACGTCCTGGAGCTTCTGCACGGCGTCCACGTCCTCGATGTGCATGGAGTCTGCGGGCGGAGCAGAGCGGCGAGGAATTAAATCACCGCGGGAGACGAGCGCACGGTGGGCACATCAAAGAACGAGCTGAACCGCGATTTGTGCATGAGATCATCTTCGAATGTGTGGATAAATAAAAGCTCCGTCTGTGTCTATAAGTGGAAAATTTGAAAAATACATTTAAAAAAATAATTTATTTTTATGATAGTGAATAATAATAATAATTATCATCATCATTTCTAATGGCAGCAAATATACACAGAAAGGTGGGGTGGGATTCTCAGGACTTAAATATGATATAATGATACTAAATGTGCTGTTTTCTATCTCGTCCGACATAAAAAAAGCTGGATATATTTTCATTATGGGAATAAATGTCCCATCCTGAGACTGTACAAGCAGATACTGTGACGACGGTGAGTATTAATATTTTCCCTCTTGTGAGAGCACCAGTTTCTTTCATAAGCCAAGCACTTATCAAAACAGGTTCCGGACTAGATCATCACTTTAATCGCGCGTTTTGAATCGTAAACAATAAAGCTATAATTCACGGTGCCGCGTAAACTATATGGATGGAGTCTGTTACACCGGGGCTGTTTCTGTTTTCTCTTTCCCAAAGCGTGACTGTGGGTGGGTGTGATGAATGGACACAACAAGTAGAAGTGGGCGGAGAAGGAGGGATAGAGCTGTAACATGATGGAGTAGAGGAGAGAAGTAGAGCTTGTTTATTCTGGCTGTGTGGGGCTGTGTGCGTGCTTGTGTGTGTGTGTGTGTGTGTGTGTGTGTGTGTGTGTGTGTGTGTGTGTGTGTGTGTGTGTGTGTGTGTGTGTGTGTGTGTGTGTGTGTGTGTGTGTGTGTGTGTGTGTGTGTGTGTGTGTGTTGGTCCGTCTTTCTGTAGGTGTGTCCGCAACGTGTGTATTTGGTTTCTAAATATCTGCACGCTACATGCATGGAGAGCTTGTGGCGGTGAGGCCGGGGAACGTCGCTCTGAGGGGCCGCTCTGTGGATTGGCCCCCAGGGAGACAAAGTCTTAATGTGAGCTGGCCTTTAGCTCGCAGCCCCCGATCAATGGCTACGATCAATTACAACATGCATGTTAAATAATAATCACAGCGCCCCTATTGACAGGCCATCACACTGAAGCACACTCACTAAAACACACTCAGAAGCACACACACACACACACACACACACACACACACACACACACACACACACACACACACACACACACACACACACACACACACAAACACACACACACACAATGTGGAGTGAAGACACGGATGCTTGCATTTATTTTAACTATACACATATGTTTTTACACATATACACACATAAATAGATAAAAAAAATATAGCTTTTATATTATGTTTAAGATCGCAGATTTCAGATAATAATATAATTATAACAGTGCTAGAGGCGATGGTGCTGTATCACAGCTGCAGAGGTGGTAAGATTTATAGAATGTATTTTTACAATTTTATTTTAAGAAACATAGTTCATTGTACTGCGAGTAATGTCTATGTGTTTGTGTGTGTGTGTGTAGAACTGTAGTTGGGGGCATCAGGATCATTTGCTTCTCTACTATACTATTATACAATTTTTAACTAAATATTATTAATATATGCTGCAAATACAGATTTCACCAGTTTCAATATACATGGCAAGCATGCATGGACACATGCACGCATGCACACACACACACGCACACACACAAACACGCACACACGCACACGTTCACACATGCAGGGCTTGGTCCATAGTGAGTAATGCATGGATCAGTATGCAGGACCAGACGGTCGTGGGTCGGATTCTATAGGAATCAATAGAACACTGCAGCTTCAGTTGCTGGTAGAATGCTCTCCTTCCGCACTGTGTTTAAACACGATTTGGTGGTCCGCTAATCACTATTTATTATCTTTTTTCGCATTTTAATAGAGTTAAAAGAGGAAACGATTAACAAATGCTGTGAATTGGACCAATTCAAAGAGTATTATATTAAATTAAATTAAATTAAATTAAATGAAGGCAAGACAAATATTGAGCAGGCCACCATTGTTTACCGTACGCTGTCAATGTCGTACTGTACTAAATTCCCTCTGGAAGCATTTATTTGGTTTACTAATTGTTTTTCTTTTTTGTATTTTTCAGGGCAACTTGAGGGTAGCCGATAAACACTAAGTTGAGTCGGTTTGGTATTGTTTTTTTTTTTTGTTTTTTTTTGGTTTGTTTTGTTTATTTTGAATCAATATGGAGCTGAGTTTGGTCAGGCCTGGCCACGGCCGGTGCTGTGAACCGTGGTCAACAGTGACAAGGAAACAGCAGCGGCTAATGAGCAGGAGCACGACACACACCCTGCCACTCGCAAAACACAATGTACGTACACACACACACACACACACACACACACACACACACACACACACACACACACACACACACACACACACACAGACACACAAACAGCCCGTTTTCCAATGGCTATTTCAGTCGGCTTTACATGTGGAGCACGTTCGCTAACATTTCTTAAGGCTCGCCTTCATTAATGCAGACGATTAGCATCCTGCGAATTAATTAGTGTCACTGCCCTTCAAAATGCTAATGCTCGCATTCTGTTGTCTTGAAGAGCACTCACCGAGTCCATCAGCGACGGGAAGTTTCCTCCCCGTTTCAGTCGGTAAAAACACTCGTTTGAGACATTATTTGGGATACGGCAGCGACGGAGACGGCGTGCCCGTCACGCAGGGTCCCCGCGCGGCGAAAAGACGGGAAGTGAGGGGGGAAAGAGGTGACGTCTGCGATAAAAACACGCCGTTTTTATTTGCTTTGTTTGGAAGAGAAAAAAAAAGATGGCTCTGATCGGAGGCGCGGAAATATATTGTGATGTTTAAGATTACAGGTACCAAGGATTATTAAAGTTTCGATCCCCCCGACCTGTTGTTTTTTACCTCTTTTTGGTTGGGGGTCCAAGTCTAAATAAGGGTCAAGCAAATGGATCATTTTATTTTCAATGCTGGAAAGTCAATTGATGTCATGAAAGAGGAAAAATGAAATAAGATCATCTTGCAGATCAGAACAGAGTTTGAAAGTTAAAATTTTAAATAATGTATAAGAACAAATAATGTCAGAACTATGTCCAAATACTGTGTAGGTATACATTTCATCCGTGATTCTCTCGAATGTTTTATTTGTGTGTTAATCTGTGTCTTACGTCCTTGCCTCTGGTTATAATGCAATGGCAATATAATTGTCCAAGATCATTTTAGTGAGTTTCAACAGCTTTAGGAATTATCTTTAGATTTTTTATTTTATTACTTTGGGAGTCATTTTTTGAATTAAATTTACTTTAAACTTAACAAATATGTGTCAAAATCTGCTTAATTCAGTGCATTTTAAGGCCATGCACGCTAACACGCGAATAATAACAATTATAATAATAAGAATAAGAATAATAACAATAATAATAATAATAAGAATAATAATTATAATTATAATTATAATTATAATCCTAATCCTAATTTTTGCTGCGGATAAACCCACAACATTAAGGTTCATGTGAAATCTGTGAGAAATCATCAGCATTATTATCATCATCAGCATTATTGCTGTCCAGCATAGATTGCCTCTCATCTTTCAGGCTTGTGCGCAAACACTCACACACGCACGCACGCACCCACACACCCACACACACACACCCACACACACACACACACACACACACACACACACACACACACACGCTCACAAAGGCAGGACTGAGAGATTGACTGGCAGTCGGGGCCCTGAGGAAAACAATCGGTCAATATGTTGTGCACATGCGTCGGTGTGAGGGCTTCGCTGTTTCAATGGGTGTGTAAAAGTTGCGCGCATTAACATACGTGCATGCACGCATCCGTGAATGAGGATTTTCGATTCTCCACAAAAGTATGTGTAAGAGCGTGCACGTTCTCAATATGTTTATGCGTGTGTGTGTGTGTGTGCACGTGTTGGGCCTTGCGTGCGGATCCTGGATCAGAACAAACAGCCCCTCCCTCCCATTCAAAGCTCTTCCGTGGCATTCTCCCATTTAAACACATCGTATTGACAGCTCCCCCCTTGTAATTAAAGAGTACTGAAGAGCTGGCCGGCCTCCAAGACAAAGTTCAAAAGACGGGGTCATGGGAGGGAGCCCGCTGCGTGCCGGCTCGCGTGCGTGTCAGTCAGCTGTCGATGCAGCCGGACAACATCAGAGAGGGGGTTTTATCGACAGGTCTGGGTCCTAATGATTACACCTTATTTAACAGGCATCTGAAGAGAAGCCTATGCTAATTGCAAAAAGCAATGGCCACGAGAGCACGAGTTTGATAGGTGAGCTTTAAGTTCAATTCTTTATACTGTTATGTGGGGAATGCAATGAGGGATGTGTGTGTGTGTGTGTGTGTGTGTATGTGTGTGTGTGTGTGTGTGTGTGTGTATGTGTGTGTGTGTGTGTGTGTGTGTGTGTGT
>NC_137190.1:14562263-14567263 GCF_960531495.2 Zeus faber | reverse complement strand
GCACACACACACACGCACACGCACACACACACACACACACACACACACACACACACACACACACACACACACAGAACATAGGGAATTGTGTGACTATCATGTATCTAATAACGTGACAGATGAAAGTCCACTTCAATTCAATACTATTGGATTGTTTTGACACACAAGACAAATAGACTGACACCTCAAAAGGCCCTGGAAGGAATATCAAAGCTGAATAACAGCACGATAATATATAAATATATTATTCAAATATCGGTACAAATTGATCGGTCGCCACAATAAGTATTTGCGCGGTCAGTATTTTTAATTTTTTTTACTTTGCAGTAGCTCTTTGAAAGGGGCCTTCAGTTAAAGTGGTCGGCAGTGGAAATTCCAGCCAACGGGGGTGTGTGTTGTTATTGTATGACAGAAATGTTATGGAACCTCTGCTTAATAATGACAAATTGAAGGATGGAAGGCGGTTTGGCAGGGGCAGTGAGAGATAAGGAGGAGAGAGGAAACGTGGAAGGAGAGGGAGAGCAGAGCACAAAGTGGGGAAGGAGATGAGGGTGAAGCAAAGCGACGAACGAGAGGGAGAAGGGAAGAACGTGGCGGACAATGGAAGACAGCAAGAGGAGAGAGAGGTGACGTGAGTGAGACGGGGAGAGAGAGGGGACTGGGGGGAAGACAGAGAGAGAAAGAGAGAGAGAGAGCAGGAGAGAGAGAGAGAGAGAGAGAGAGAGAGAGAGAAAGAGAGCGAGAGACAAGCCATTTAATGCCTGTCTGTGAACTTTGCATGAACCGGCAGAAATAATGTGATGCCCTGACAAGCCTGTCCCACCTTCCACTAGATTTGCTGTCTATAGACGTGTGTCTGTGTGTGTGTGTGTGTCTGTGTGTGTCTGTGTGTGTCGGTGTGTGTGTCTGTGTGTGTGTGTGTGTGTGTATGCATGTGTGTGCGTGTGTGTGTTTATGTGTGTACGTGTGTGCTCCAACAGATAGAATAGGATGATGATGATTTGAAATGGAGTTTGGCCTGTGTGTAATTATGATCATCTATCTTTATGCCCTGCCAGCATATCATATCCTATCATCTCTCCCACTCTCTCTCCATCCCTCTGTCTCTGTCTCTCTCTCTGTCTCTCTCTCTCTCTCTCTCACACACACACACACGCACACACGCACACACACACACACACACACACACACACACACACACACACACACACACACACACACACACACACACACACACACACACACGCACACAAACAGCAGCAAATTGAAAGTAGTAAAAGCTGACTGTTTGCTAGTGAAGGCTTTGTTGGTGATGGCTGAGATCATGATGATTTATTTGTTACTGCTAATCTGATGTCACGTATTATGTGCGTGTGTGTGTGTCTGTGTGTGTGTGTGTGTGTGTGTGTGTGTGTGTGTGTGTGTGTGTGTGTGTATATCTTTGTCATACATTCTTGTGCATTCATATCTTGCATTCTTTCTCAGGTCTGTATCATCTATTGGCCAGTTTAGTTTATTCTGTGTCTGTATGTGTGTGTGTGTGTGTTGGTGTGTGGGTTTGTGTGTATGTGGGTGTGTGTGTGTGTGTGTGTGTGTGTGTGTGTGTGTGTGTATGTGTGCGTGCTGTTTGCCATTTGTTCTGTGATGTGTGTGACAGCCAGTTATTTGATGCAGATTAGTGGCTGTACTCAGATTGCAGGCTGCGTCTTGATGTCTGATAGATATAAGGATTTGATTTGCTAATGTAATCAGACTAATAACAGAAAACGGCAACAGGCTGTTGAGCAAAAATATCTAATGGCTGCAATATGTGGGGATTCCATGTTCGGCTTCACGTGAATTAAAATGCTTCTTCATGAGCTGCATTGTTGCATCTTTTTATGTTTGTGGAATTAATGGGGAAGGGTTATGGAGCTTTTTCTATTTTCTGAAACGTCGTGTACTCTGCACCGCTCTGATCCCCATTTAAAGGCCACCTTTGCAGCGGTTGAGCTGCTTCATGTTTTGTATTGCACCTATTGCTGCACTGCATTGATTCCAATGAGACCGGGAAACACTTTTTAACAGACGTTTTGCATGTGATGTGGCTGACCCAAAAATCCCTGCAGAGATTGAGTGTAATTCTGAAACACAGTGGAAAGCTGTGCATTCTAATAGTGTACGCATATTTTACCATTTTTATTTGAGGATATTTTAATGAAGAGCAAATAAATTTTTTTTCTTTAGATGATGTGTTCTGTTATTTTTTTTTATAAAATGTTCTATGTCTATTTGTATCGTGAGTTTCTAATTTGCCAATTAATGGGCCGTGAGAACATTTTAAGGACAGTAAATTCATATGATATGGATATATACAGTACATGCTATGAATACATCAATGATTTAATGGCACAAAGAAATACTAAATAAATATCATTCTCGTTCATGGATAAAGGGAACATATAGAAATGAAACAATTTAACACGTTTAATGATTACCAATAGAAATAGTTGGTGAAAAATGTAAGAAAACATCACAATGAAATGACAAAATAACAGTTTTCCTCCGTTTCATGGCATATTGATGACACACTTCCAATATTCACAGAGTTGATCCGATAGAGAAAACCCAACTTAATCCAAGCATTGGGCTCAGATATCAAATATTCTTTTTCCTAATTAGATTTCTCTAATATTTGTTTTCATCGGCAAACATCTGCAAACGCTTGTTTGTTTGCGCCAGGCCATGCTGGCAGTGCTTTGGAATATAAGACGTCTCACAAATATGCATAAATAGACACACAATGTCACAAACACACACACACACACACACACACACACACACACACACACACACACACGAACACACGAACACACACGAACACACACACACGCACACACACACACACACACACACACACACACACACACACACACACACACACACACACACACACACACACACACACACACACACACACACATCCTGGAAAGCAAAACGTCAAGCCCTAAATGGGTTATCCGGCCTAAGAAGGAGCAGAGATGGAAATCAAACACACCTCACTGAGCTCAGGGTAAATCAACAGGGATATAATAATGCCCATGCACACACACACACACGCACGCACGCACGCACGCACGCACGCACGCACGCAATGAGTTTTCATGTAATTGATGTAATTCTGAATCCAAGTAATATCAGTAATATTTATCAAAAATCCAAATAGATTTTAGAAGTTGACTCTCTTTAGAATAATGCTTCACGTGGTGTATTACTATTGTTATGGACGACAGTATAATCTTTTTCTAATTTTATAACAATTTGAACATCTGTATGGAAATGTTGAAGAAGCATGAAAAAACATATTTTTTAACTTTTCATTTGACTTTTATGCTTTTAACTTTTATTTCAAACATATGCTTTGTGTGGGAAGCATATGTTTGAATATATGAAACGGCCACAATCTGGGTATGAAAATGTTCAGATGTGTACATACTGTGTGTGCCATGCAACATACTTTGTGTGTGTGTGTGTGAGTGTGTGTGTGTGTGTGTGTGTGTGTGTGTGTGTGTGTGTGTGTGTGTGTGTGTGTGTGTGTATGTGTTTGTTTATTATAAAGTCATGCAGAATGCTGTGACTGTCAAGGTAAAGAAGCTTCAACAGACCGAATGAGGACAAAGCAACCTGTGTGCATCTGTGACTGTGTGTGTGTGTGTGTGTGTGTGTGTGTGTGTGTGTTTCTAAGAGACAGAAGAAGACAGGGTGGGATATGGCGTTTTGGTTGAACTCACCTAGAGCCTAATAATCTATGCAATGTTTGATTACCAGTGTGACATCATCATCAGCCTTTCTCCGACAACACACGCACGCACGCACGCACGCACCCACGCACGCACGCACGCACGCACGCACGCACGCACGCACGCACGCACACACACACACACACACACACACACACCCAGGATCCAGCACCATTCCACCCTAGGGTCATTCCATTCAAAAACACTCAATGCGGGTGAATTGTTGCGTGGGTCTGAGTGCACGTGCAAGTCTGTCATGGTTTCTGCACAGACTTAGCACTGGACGTGCTACAAGGAGAAGGGCGTCATGTTAATCATTATTTGCTGACTGACTGATTCTCCGTCTGGCTGAACAGACAATTTGGTGGTTTGATGACTTGTCTGGATGATCGCCTGACTGACTGACTGACTTGACTGGCTGATTGACTGACTGTCTGGCTGATTGAATGATTGGCTGTTTGACTGATTACTGACTGGCTGACTGACTAACTGACCGCCTGACTGACTGACTGACTGACTGACTCACTGCCTGAGTGACTCATTGCATGACTAAGTTAAACGCCATTCATCTAAACAGACAGATCTTTTGGCTGCACCCTGAGAGCGCACGTTGCGCTGCGCGGCCGAGCTCCTTTGAATTAAATTGAGAGAAGGGAGCGGCGCGTGTGCTGGCGGAGGGTGCGGGGTGGGCGGAGGGGTGGTAACGGAGGACTCGGGAGGGCGGTTCCGGGGGGGACGGGAGTTGAGAGATGAGGTTGACTTGATAATGAAGAGGTTAAGGATACCATGGAGAGAGGGAGCGAGAGAGAGGGACAGAGAGAGAGAGAGAGAGAGAGAGCAAGAGAGAGACAGACAGTGAGATAGAAATGTAGAGGTCAGGAGCGGGGGTTAGAATATTTGTGTGTGTGAGTGTGACTGGGGGTGAGGGGGTGGGGGGCGGGGTTAACCATAAGGTCACAAATGTATTGTGTTCGGGGCTTTTAGGGAGTACCCGGGGTGCACTGGATGCATGTGACCCCGCTGCTCGCCGTTTCCCCTTCTGCCCCTCTCGCCGTATACCCCAGGACTCCCCCGTTATTTTTCATCCTGTTCCCCCTTTCCTCGACTAGACACTCCCCCCCACCCCCCCCCCCCCCCACACACACACACACACTCCCCCCCAATCCGTCTCGCTGCTTTTCCCTTTCACCTTTCAACCCTCTTTATTTTATTTATTACGGC
>NC_137190.1:14529763-14554763 GCF_960531495.2 Zeus faber | reverse complement strand
TCGGTCGGACAGCTCCGAGCGAGGGCCCCCACGCAATTAATCGAGGGCCCCCTTTAACTGAATTCAATCACGATTCCTATCATGCGGAAACTGTCGGAGAAATACAAAATATTGAATTGTAAAAAAAAAAAAAAATCCAAATTGAAATATTTACCAAAACAGGGTTAAGGGAAAATCATTTTTTAATCAGATCATCTGTGATTGGATTGAGGTGATTTTTATTAAGTTTGGCTATTAGGGATTCCCACACATTTACACACACAGACACGCACACAGACACACACACACACACACACACACACACACACACACACTCACAGTAGGCAGATGTAGCATTGTTTAGCGGCTTGCTCCCTAAAGCCCATTTTGTTTAATGCTGGAGCATATTCTACTTTAGGCCAATATGCTGAATGGCTTTATGGTAGCTTAGCAGGACTTCTGCACTACTAATCACCAAAATGATGGGATGATGTGTGTGTGTGTGTGTGTGTGTGTGTGGGCGAGCTGGGGAAAGCCAACTCCTGTTTGATGTGGCCACCAGATTGGATTTAATCCGGATTAGGGCACAGGACGGTCTCTCTCTCTCTCTCTCTCTCTCTCTCTCTCGCTCTGTGCAACCTCTCTCGCCCTCTCTGCCACTCTCCGTCTCCTCGTGTCCGTCTGACTGTCTGTCCATCACTCTGAACCCTCTCTCACTCTTTCTCCCCGTTTGTTAATTTTCCACCACACGGACTTTGGGCTATGGCTTCACTTTCTGAAAAATATTGCCGCCGATCCATCTGGAGCTGAATGAATTAACTCCAGATAGGAATATTAGAGTTATAAAATGATATGGCCACAAACGGACAGCAGTAGAGACGGGGAGGCAGTCTAGGTCCCCGACAGATGGAATTCACACTTTCCTGGACACACACGCGCGCGCACACGCACGCACACACACACACACACACACAGAAAGCCAAACACACCTCACCTATTAATTCATTCTTGTGGGAAATTCTTGAGAAGTGTGGAAAAAAGCTGAAACACTTGATTGATCCCACCTTCCCTGTTTTTTTTTTTTTTTTAATTTCAAGATACGCAACACACTGTGATTATAGATTTAAGTTTGCATGTCTTTCTGCGTGTCCGTGTCGTCTTACATGGCTTTTTCGGGGGGAGGGCCAGCTGCGGGTTCAGGTACGGACTGTTCTCAGCATCTATCCGACGCTTGTACTTCTGCCTCCCGCCGCGAACCCTGTCCAGCCGAACGCCTGAGAGAGAGGGGGGAGGGAGGGGGGGGGGGGGAGAGAAGAGAGAGAGAGAGAGAGAGAGAGAGAGAGAGAGAGGACAGAAAGAGAGAGACAGAGGAGAGAGGGTTTCATTATTACGGGCACGGAAAATCCCACGGTGAGAAAGCGAGGACGGGGGAAAGAGAGAGGGAGGGAGGAAAGTCTCATTATGTACAACCGTAAGTAAAATACCGAAACAGCGGAGGGGAACAAAGGAAGGGGAAAAAGAAAAGAGAGGAGGAGGAGGAGGAGTGAGGAGGAGTGAGGGTGCACTTTCTGTGTTGTACGGCGGTCGATGCCAACCTTTATAAGCCCGTACTCATAGATACCGAGACACTAAGTTACTGTTCAAGTTAAACCTCCATGTTGCTCTTCCTTATTCTCTCTTTCTTTCTCTCTCTCTCTCTCTCTCTCTCTCTCTCTCTCCATCCCTCTCTCTGGCCCTCTTACTTCTCTCGCTCTCTCTTTTTCCTTCTCTCTCTCTCTCTCTCTCTCTCCTTGTCTCGTTAATTAATTGACACAAAGGAGTCCTAATTTAATTAGGTCTATCTCTCAGGGGATTGGATGTTACCGTGGTTACCACTTAAAGGTGGATAAGGGGGATGGAGGTGTCATGTACGCCGGGGGGGGGGTTGGGGGGGAGGGGGGCCTTTCGGCGCCAAAACCTTTTATTCTGTATATAATGGGCTGTTCGACCTGGACAGGTTTATATTCCCTCGCAGAAATAAACTGTGTGATTAAGGGCCGGGATGGAAATTTACGCCTCCAAAATGGCCACGGATCGAGGCGTGAGATCAAGTGAATCCGACGAAATTTGAATATTTTTTTTCTCTTTCACCTGCAACTCTTCATTTTCCGCCTCCTCCTCGGCCACTGTGCTTCCTCCTTCCTTACTTTCCCTCCCTCTCCGTTTGATTGCTGTTAGAGGTCACTTTTCTCCTCCCTCGTCCACTCTCTCTCTCTCTCTCTCTCTCTCTCTCTCTCTCTCTCTCTCTCTTTCTCCTCCCATGGATTCTCCTCTCTTTCCCCCTCACCCCTCTCTCTAGGTGCGCCCCTCTCTCTCTCCCTCTCTCTCTGTCGTCATGTATCTGCATCTGTGACAAGCCTCGCTTTGACTACCACGGCGCCGGAGGAATTCTTGCCTCGGACGTGACGCGTTTGATGTGAAATGCGAGGGAGAGAAAGAGAGGGAGAGAGAGAGGGAGAGGGGGAGAGAGAGAGAGAGAGAGAGGGAGAGAGAGAGAGAGAGAGAGAGATGGTGAATTTCAGTTTAAACACATTTTTAAAACACTTTAAAACACACTCATCAAGCCCCTTCTATGGTCACATTAATAAGAAATATATAATAATTAATTACAGAAACGACAAAAAAACAGAATGGCTGTCAAGAAATAATAAAAATAAATAAATTAAAAAAACAAAACGACAAAAGCGACAAAAAACAGTGAATAAATAAACTAACAAATCAATAAATATAGAGAGATGAGATGATGACAAGGATGACGGGGGTTGAAGCTGGAGAAGAGATTCAAATATTCAAGAAATGCTCATAACATTTGCTCCCCTTCTCTAAAATCCACACACGTGCACAATGTGGTGTGTGTGTGTGTGTGTGTGTGTGTGTGTGTGTGTGTGTGTGTGTGTCTCTCTATAATGATTTATAATACTTATGGAGAGACTTAAAGACGGATTGACGGAGCAATCCCCAACGAGCTATCCCTTCTCCACCAGGAACAGCAAGGAGAGATAAAGCTTGTATCTTTTATCCCTCAATTTCTCCCTTTCCCTTTTCTCTTCTTTTCCTCTTTCTCTTCCTTTGGTGGTCTCCCACCACCCCGAGGCGTCTCTCCAGCCCCCCTGCGTCTCTTGTATTAGTGGCTCAGTGTGGTTTTTAGACAGGCACTGTATTTCAATACCCAAAGGGGGCCTGAATTGGGGCCAAAAGGAAAAAAGACTAAACAGCAAACTGCTGCTGTGTCAATCTCAATCGCTGTGGTCTCACACACACACACACACACACACGCACAAAAACATACACACACACAAACACATGGACCTGTGCGAAAAGGCTCAGAGGATGCAGACACACACAAACACACATACACACACACACACACACACACACACACACACACACACACACACACAAACACACAAACAAACACACGTGTGAAAAGATAAACACACACACATGTGGGAAGATAAACACACGTGCACACGCAAAGACACATGGAGGCACACAGAGAGGAATCCAGGCCATTAATACAAAACACTGTGGTTGTGTGCCCCCTGTGTTCCATTCATCATGCAAAAATATCTACAGGATGCCAGCAGACACACACACACACACACACACACACACACACACACACACACACACACACACACACACACACACACACACACACACACACACTCCACTCCACAGAAAACACACTTCTCCATTAAGCCATCACTTTGCAACAGTGCTTGTGTGTAAAAGCAAGGGAGATAAACAGGTGAGGGAGGATGACGAGAGATACTGTGGAGAGAAGGATGGAGGGAGCGAGAAAAAGAGAGAGTGGACATTCTAAAGCATTATCCAGCAAAGATTACCTTCTTAGCTAGAACTACCAGAACTAATCGGGAAGGGTCACACACACACACACACACACACACACACACAAACACACACACACACACACACCCACGCACACACACGCACACACACACACACACACGCACACACGCGCTCAAAGACATACACACAGAATCACGCATCGCAATTCTTCGGCATTATTCATTTGCAACTCGATCAAATTTGATTTGTAAATAAATGTAATACTCTTTGGTTTTTCTGTTGCTTTACACTCTATCACCACTGCACAGCTATGCACTGGTACTGGCTTTAGAAGGCGAAAGTTGGATCCAATACAGTAACTGGTGGAAATGGTGCTATAGGTTGACCAAATAAAACCCCATTATTTCTCATACACAATACGACTTGTAGGGAGAGAAAGAGAGAGAGGGAGAAAGGGAGAGAGAGAGGGAGAGAGAGAGGGAGAAGAGAGAGCGAGGGAGAGAGAGAGAGAGAGAGAGAGGGATGTGCTCACGCATGGGGGATTTAAATCCTTGGGAAAATGTGCTGACCATGTTCAAGACAACAGACATGAGAGAGTTATAAAGAGAGCGGCAGAGAGAGAAAGAGAGAGAGAGAGAGAGGGAGAGAGAGAGAGAGCGAGAGCGAGCGGAGGGTGGGAGGGTGCGCGCTACCCTCCCTGTGTGGTGGAAGAAGAATGGTGTGTGTAATTATAAGTCAATTACAATTTTTTTTTTATGTATGTATTCAACTGCTCCAGTCTCGCATCACAGCGCTGTGAGTCCATTCATCTTTTGCAGGATTCGATTTTCCTCTATTAGAAATTGGGGAAATGAACCCTAAGCTGAGTTTACTATGAATATTAGTGTAAACACGGGTTAATGTGTTGGTGTGTATGCCTGTTGTTGTGTGTGTGTTCGCACGTATGGATATAGATCTGTGTGTGTTTGTGTGTGTGTGTGTGTATTTGTGTGTGTGTGTGAGAGAGACAGAGACAGGTAGACAGAAGGGCTGACAGGCCAGGTACAGTGGGGGGGACGTGTCACCAAGCGGTCAGGACAATCTTAACTCTGGGGGGGTACACGCACGAACAGGCACGTGCACGCACACACACACACACACACACACACACACACACACACACACACACACCCACACACATACACACACACGGTGGAGGATATGGTGAGAGAAAGACTGAGAAGAGGTAAAGGATAAAGAGATGAGAGGGATGAGAGAAACAGGCGACTGAGGGAAGAGAAGAGTTGTGGGGAGAAAAGAGGGGGAGATAGAGATAAAGAGAGTGAGAGGGATGGAGAAAGGGGAGTTGAGGGCTGAGAATTGGGGATGATGAAAAATACACACTTATTTCATACACTTTTACATACACACACACACACACACACACACACACACACCAAGCTTCCTGACACTTTGTCTTTCACCATATATATATATATATATATATATATATATATATATATTTATATATAAACACCGATCAGCCACAACATTAGAACCACTGAAGTGGTGAAGTGAATAACATTGATCATCTCGTTCCAGTGGCACCTCAAGGGGTGGGATATATTAGGCAGCAAGTGAACAGTCAGTTCTTGAAGTTGAAGGAGGTGGCCTGGTCTGATGAATCATGTTTTCTTCTACATCATGTGGATGGCTGGAGTTAGGGTCCGATCCGATGGAGCATCTGTGGGATGTGCTGGAACAACAAGCCTGATCCATGGGGGCCCCACCTCACAACTTACAGGACTTAAAGGATCTGCTGCTAACGTCTTGGTGCCAGATACCACAGGACACCTTCAGAGGTCTTGTGGAGTCCACGCCTCCACGGGTCAGAGCTGTTTTGGGGGCACGAGGGGGAGCTACACAATTTTAGGCAGGTGGTTTTAATATTTTGGCTGATCGGTGTATATGTGGCTTTTGCCCACTCCATGACACACACACACACACACACACACACACACACACACACACACACACACACACACACACACACACAATAAGGGGTTTCACCAACTAGTCAACGAGTCAACTAACTGACTACTATAACAACACTCAGCGCTGTTGGCAGCAGTTAACGAGTCGTGGACAACATATTTTTTGTCAATGTCACTGGTTATATAATAATTATTGTGTAAGTGAAATATTTTTATATATAATATATTTATATCTTGATTCAGCTATGTTCTCCTCATTAAATTAATTTTTAAAACACAATTGCAAATATTTCTGGGGTTCCGGCGTGGCCAGCGGATATCCGGGCCAAGACTTTCTCTCCTGTATGCCCCTCATTGCTGACAGTCCAATTAGCAACTGGAGACGGGGAAAAGAGAGTTGGAGTCGAGAGACGACGTCTACGACCGGATTGTTTCACAAGTCGTAAGAAGTAAATTTACAAGTGAAAAAACAGCTTAATCGTCATCAGACCGATAGCCGATGGGTTTCGAGATTGCCTTGAACTCCTCTCCCTCTGCGTCTTTCTTAGATTATCGGTAAAAGACGACTAGTCGAATACAGTTATGTAAAAATTGGCAACTAGTACAACTCAGTAGTCATGAAACCCCGAACACACACACACACACACACACACACACACACACACACACACACACACACACACACACACACACACACACACACACACACACACACACACACACACACACACACACACACACACACACACACACACACGAGCCACACTCACTTCATAAAGAGCCACCTCTAACTACCTCATCTTTTTTCCACCAAATTAACTCTCTCTCAGCACTGATTAATGATCAAATCTAAATGAATCAAATTAAAAATTGAAAATTATATTTCCAAAGCCCACAAAAAAGAGAGGAGTGGTGGTGGTGGTGGTGGTGGTGGGAGGGGTGGCGGGGAGGAGAGACTGCTTTACCTCCTTAACAAATGAGCCTTCAAATCATAAAGAATGAAGCGGGGAGGGGAGGATGCGTCGGCAGGAGGGGAGAGGAGAAAGGGAAGGATACGAGGGGAGAGGACGGCGGAAGACGAATGAAGGGAGGAGGGAGGAAAGGAAAACAATGAGAAAAGAAAAGAAAAGTAGGGGGAAAAGGGGGAATACAGGATGAGAAGAGGTGAAGCAAGCAGAAGAGGATGGAGGAAAGGCGGGTCGAAGGGGGGTGGGGGGGGGCGGTCGGGTTGGGATGTTGGGGGAGCAAACAAACTAAAAAAGAAAGGAACAGGAACAGGGGGAAGGGAAGATAGATGGAGGGGGGAGAAAGTGAAGAGGAATTCCTCTGAGGGTTGTTGCCTTTCCCAGCTGTAATTACAATGTCAACCGCAGTGCAGCTCCACAATAAGACCCCACCACCACCACCACCACCACCAGACACGTCACATATAAATATCCCCACCATCCAACACACACGCACGCACGCACGCACGCACGTACGCACGCACGCACGCACACACACACACACACACACACACACACACACACACACACACACACACACACACACACATACAGTTTCTACAAGAGCAGCGGGAATATTTCTCGCTAAATGTACATATTGCTGTATTTACTTACCTTCCATATAAGGACAGACAGCTATGGACTCTAAACAATGTCCTGATATTTACATTAAAATGAATTATACCGTTGACAGATCCTTACACTGTACATGGTCCAAATAACAACAAACAAGCAAAAAATATATATGTATCTACAAAGAACTGTTAAAAATGTCCCTGAACTCGCTTTATGGTACTTCCATACTAGCCATTATGTAGGGATCACACACACACACACACACACACACACACACACACACACACACACAGACCATGACAGTGATGAAGGTGAATCCTTCCTAACATTCAAGTCCTGCTGTCTGTCGATAGTACAATCTTCGCTGATCACATCAGCATAGATTTTACACGGCCCTGGCGTCATTCTTTGTCAACACACACACACACACACACACACACAGACACACACACAGGCCTGTCTGCATGTGTTTATGTGTGTGTGTGTGTGTGTGTGTGTGTGTGTGTGTGTGTGTGTGTGTGTGGACAGTTGAAGGATTGCCAGTGAAATGCCATTGACACCTTTTTGAGGGGAGACCTGGAAGTGAGACAATAAAAGTAAACAGGAAAGGTGGGGAATAGGGATGAAATGGACAGATTGGAGACGATCAACGGACACAATAAATAGAATGAGTGAGGGAGAGAGAGAGAGAGAGAAGAGGGGGAAGTGAAGATTACAGAGAGAGAGAGAGAGAGAGAGAGAGAGAGAGAGAGAGAGAGAGAGTGAAAACAAAGTGGATTGATTTCTGATGACCCGCAAAGAGAATCGTGAGTGTGGGAGAGATGTGAGCAAAGAAGAGAGAGACTTGGATGGAGAGAAAGAAGATAAATAGCCAGAGAGACACAGTGAGTGAGTGATGACGAAGGACAGAACAGAGCTGTGCATGGAGATATCTTATAGTACTTGAGTGGTGGTGGTACTATAGTGGTCGTAGTTTTATTGCCATTGTCGGCTGTAATAGCAACAAGAATAGAGACGACCCAATCTCCCTCCTACTTCTTACCAGATTATAACCCTGTGTGTGTGTGTGTGTGTGTGTGTGTGTGTGTGTGTGTGTGTGTGTGTGTGTGTGTGTGTGTGTGTGTGTGTGTCTTTATTGGTGTGTGTCGAGAAAACAATTTGTTCATGTAATAACATCCAAGCTTTTCCCAGGTGGGAAACAGGAGTGATGGACAGTTAGATGGGCTAAGACCATTGCATCGGTGTGTATGTGTGAGTGTGTGTGTGTGTGTGTGTGTGTGTATGTGTGTGTGTGTGTGCGCGCGCGTGCGTGCGCGTGTGAGATCTGTGTGACGATATGGAAAAGCAACGTGAGGCAGTAAATATAAAGCAAAACCTTTAAATATAAATTATCCCGGGAAAAAAAAAGCTGATTTTATTTTTTAAAAAGGCCAAATTTTGGGCTGTACGCCGTTGGCGAGGGGCGTGGCAGCGGCCTGAGGAGGACGGTGCGATGTGACTGAAGAGGGATAAATGGAGCTCACGGAGGAAGGAGGGAGGTTAAAGAGGCAGGTGTGTGGGGCCTCACGCGGAGTGACGTTTGTTCAGACCAGGAGATCAGAGCAGCATCGCCCAGGGCAGCAGACAGGTGGCTGTCACCCGCTGTGTGTATGTGTGTGTGTGTGTGTGTGTGTGTGTGTGTGTGTGTGCGTGTGTGAGGGTTTGTGTCTTTTTTCTTGAGTGTGTTGCCCCAGTCCACTGAGAGAATACAATAACAGCTTCGGTAAGTACAGCTTCTCCATAAGTGACATAAGAGAGACAAAATGTGTTTCCAAATGCTCTTCCGAAGATACTGACCGACCACAATCGGAGTCGGTGTCAAAGATGGTCGGGAAATAATGAAACACACTCCCGGGAATGATGAATTAACATTCAAACAACAACATTTGGTGCAGTACTACTGTGTTCAAAACACCAACAACCTTCCTGTGGTTTTTATATCAACTAAATGTGTACTATGATATTTGAAGACACAGTATCTGCTGTGCATCTCCATCCTCCCATCCACCCGACCATCCATCCATCCATTCATCCCTCCACCTGACCATCCATCCATCCATGCACCCATAGATCCATCCATGCACCCATAGATCCATCCATGCACCCATAGATCCACCCACCCACCCATCCATCCAACCATCCATCCACCCATCTTTCCATCTATCCATCCATCTACCCAACCATCCATCCAACCATCCACCTGACCATCCAGCCACCCATCCACCCTACCATCCATCCATCCAACCATCCATCCATCCATCCATCCATCCATCCCTCCATCCACCTGACCATCCATCCACCCATCCACCTGACCATCCAGCCACCCATCCACCCTACCATCCATCCATCCATCCAACCATCCATCCATCCATCCATCCCTCCCTCCATCGACCTGACCATCCCTCCACCCATCCACCCGACCACCCATCCATCCATCCATCTACCCATCAATCCATCCCTCCACCCATCCAACCGACCATCCATCCACCCATCCATCCATCCATCTGACCATACATCCATCCACCTGACCATCCATCCCTCCACCCTCTGCTGCTCATCCCATCCCCTTACTCTCTTCCTTCTCTCCTGGCCTGCTTTGCGGCTTGCGCTCCAAAATTCTCCTTCCTTTGTGTCCACCTTTCCTCTCTGTGGCGTGTGACTTTGAGAGTGAGGTAGAGAGAGACGGAGGGGGAGTGTTTCTGTGTGTGTGTTTGTGTGGTGTGTGTGTGTGTATGTCAGAGAGAGAGAGAGAGAGAGAGAGAGAGAGAGAGAGACCAGTCAAGCAGATCTCTGGTCAGAACATTTCCATTATCGCTCTTTCCAAGCTGAGATGCAACCAGATGCCACTGCAACACACACACACACACACACACACACACACACACACACACACACACACACACACACACACACACACACACACACACACACACACACACACACACACACACACACACACACACACACACACACACACTACAGGGCCAGATTTAGCTACAGGTTTCCCATAGGGCCACACCAGACGCCACCAGTTGTCTGGTTCCTCATCTCTCCTTTCTCTCCTCTACTTTCCTCTCGCTTCCTTTCCTCCTCTTTCCTTTATTTCCCTCTTCTTTCCTTTCCTTTCCTCTCCTCTCCAGATTCTATCGCCGTCAAAATCTCTCTCTCCACTAAGATTTTGCCCTGAACTACTCCCACTACCATTTTACTCCCAAAATATATACATATATATGGATATATACAGTAAGAAATCAATATGTCAAAGTGTGTTTCATATACCCTGTGATATATCCGTGTCTATAGGTCACTTTGTGTGATCTGTGTACGTGTGTGTGTGTGTGTGTGTGTGTGTGTGTGTGTGTGTGTGTGTGTGTGTGTGTGTGTGCAGTGAAAGGAATGGACGAAAGCAATCAAGAAGAGCCGAGCTGTATAAAGAGGTAGGTCACAAACTGCCAGCTGTGTACAAACACACACACACACACACACACACACACACACACGCTTATAGATATATTTACAGACACCCATACAGACTGGGGCCTTCCACCCGATCTCACTCATTAGGTCTTAGAGGCCGAGGGGAGCACGGCCAAAGCTGCTGCGGGTACGTGTGTGTGTGTGTGTGTGTGTGTGTGTGTGGGTGTGTGTGTGTGTGTGTGTGTGTGGGTGTGTATGTGTGTGTGTGTGTGTGTGTGTGTGTGTCTGTGGCAGCGTGCCAGGATTTATATTTGCAGCCAGTGTCTCACTGGTGCTCTACCGTCTGAAACCAGCTGTCCGCTCACCACAGATGGAGGCTTCACCATCCTGGAAGCAGATCCTTTGATTCTTTACCTTTACCTCCATTACTTACACTCATCTGCCTACAAAGCGCTCATTCATCAAACCACGACGTTGAACATAATGTGTACATTAAGAGATAATAACAGTAAATACCGAAGGATATAGCATAGCATATTTTCTTGGACGAATAAAACATGCAACTTGTATTTCCTCCTCATTGGTGAACGTTTTCCTCATCCTCCTTGTTTTACCTGCACCACCTCCCATTGTTGTAACACTTCCTTCCCGTCTCTGGGCAGCGTTGGTCTCCGCCCCTTTGACCTTTCGCTCTTCAGCTGACGCATCGTTATGACCTCATTAAAAATGGACAGACAGCCATTGCCAGAGGGGAAGTTCTCATAATGTAGTCAGGCCTTTTAATTGCTTTGCTCCAGAAATTAGCTGCTACATATTGGTGGGTGGGCGCAGGTTGCCCCCTCTTTCCCCCTCACCAACACCTTCCACTCTCCGTCCCTCTTTGTCCTTATGCCGCTATTCCCACAAATCTATTTGTATTTACGAGAAATCCATATTTTAGTTTTCATAATAATATGGGTTTTTTTTCTATTTAGGAGCTGTGATTATAAAAGTATGAGGGTTTTTTCAAGGATGTAAAATACAATTTATAGTTATTAATACGTAATTAATTTGCAAAAAATGCTGGAATCCATTCCATCCAAACTAGTAATTGCATATTAAAAAAATCATTATTGAGAGTTATATATATGTGTTTATATGTATATATATTTTTTTTCTTTATATATATATATATAGTAAAATAATATAAATATAGACATTTTTAAATGTATATATATATAAAATATATATATATAACTCTCAATAATGATCTTTTTAATATGCAATTACTAGTATCATGTCTATGAGACTATGTCTCAAATGTTTTTTACCACAATTTTTCTCCAATGTCAGAGTGTCAGAGTTAAGGCAGACACACGCTGGAGCCACGTTGTCTGGTGGAAATTCCTTTACAACAAACGCTTAACATTTAAAAAGCAAGACGTCCAGCGCAAAGTGCTGGCCTTATAGGATTCAGCGTCTAACTATAGGGAGCTTCCGTAAAGCGGTCAAAGCCTGTTTTGTTGCTAAACACCGACGGCAAACATTTGACTTTTGTTTTACCTGCGCGTGGGAGCAGGTAATCTGCTTTTGTTGTCGCGGTGCGGCGGTGCGAGGCCAAGCTGCAAACGCCGCTTCTGGATTTTCACCCACTGTATTTCCCACGTACTCAAGGATGTAGAAGGGCCGTCTGGGCATCCTAAATACCGGAGATGCTCTTGGTATACTTGGTTTTAAAGCACCTGGTTAAAATGTCATCAACAAGTCATCTCCTTATGTTACTGAGATGCGATGAAGAACATTTTTGAATTATTATTATTATTATTTCAATTTTTAGAGTAATAATTAATGGATTCGCCTTTCCGTTGAAACCCTCCCAATCGTAGCTGATCAATGAGGAAAACTATGTGAAATCCAACATCATATCCCACAGAGAGGTCGAGCCATTTTAGCTCCAGTTTATATTTCAAGGAGACGCTGACTGAGAAGAGGGAAGGGCTGTGTACGCACGTATGCAGTTCTGTGTTTAAAAAGGAAGACGTACGGGGTGCGGCTCCGATCCGCCTGGGCTTCCTGACCCTCTGGTCCGCAGTGGTCTCTCTCGCTGGCTCTCTCTCTCTCTCTCTCTCTCTCTCTCTCTCTCTCTCTAACTCCCTCCCTCCGCTTCCTCCTCTTCCCTCTTGCCCTGCTCTTCCGTTCCTCCTCATCCTCTCTGTCTCTCAGGGCGACAAGGCTAATTTGAGGCAGATCCTGCCCTGAGGGGTGAACTGCAGAATCCACACACACACATGCACGCACGCACATACTCACGCACGCACGTGCGCGCACACACATACACACACACACACACACACACACACACACACACACACACACACACACACACACACACACACACCTATTTATCTTCACCTTTCGCCTGTGAGCTAACCCCTGACACCCATAGTTAGGTCTGACGTTAACTGAACTAGCCATTTACCATTATTGTCCATGCGATTCTGCGTTACGATTCAAACACCCAGAGGGGCTGCATAAAACACACAGGGGTGTGTGTGTGTGTGTGGGTGTGTGTCTTCCATTTCAGCAGGACGATATGCTAATGCTCGGAAAATGCATATTGACCGAGCAGGCACACTATCAAATTTTTTCCTCCCTTGCTGTTTTTTTGGGTAAACTTAAACCACAAAGGCCTTTCGGGTGCAGTCGACTGTCCCAGGATTAAATGCTGATCATAGCTGAGCATTAGCTGAAATAAATGTGTTTTTTCTAGAACCCCCCAAATATTAATTTGTAACAAAGAATATGTGTTTCATTTTGAAACAGAATTAACTATTTATTGATATAGTTGTATACATTAGCTAAGTCATTTATTTTTTATAATCACCGTGCCAAAGAATACACCAGAAATCAATGTTTTTTCAAAGGATCTGGAATTATTATGTTTCTTTAATATATTTCATATTTTCCCAACAGTCCTTCGTCGCAGCTTTTTAAAGAAAACGACTTATTTGATATCGAGTATTTTCAGTGTGGTACTAAAATGAAGAAATACATAAATAAACCAAAAAATGAACACAATGAACACATACAATGAACACAGACAATACACCGTGGCTTATTTTCAAATTCCGATTCAGGCGGGGCAAAAAGAGAGAAACAAGAAAAGAATGAGAAAATTGATGTATCAATTTTCTAAATGACCCTTATTCATATGTAGAGCGGGACCCCTGTATTAAATTCACATCCAGCACAACAAATGGGTTTTTGGTGGTCTGCCACATTGATGTATGTATGTGGAGCAATGTATGTATGTGTCTGTTTGCGTGCGTGCCACCATGTGTGTGTATGTGTGTGTATGCATGTGCACATGTGACACTCACATTTGCGTGGGATGTGTGTGCTTGTGTGTGTGTGATAAATGTGTGTGTATGTGTCCGTGATGTATGTATGTGGAGAAGGGAAGCGGTAACAACAAAATGCTGCTATTTGTCTGCCTGTTCAGGAGAGAGACCTCACACACACCACAGGCGCACACACGCACACAGGCACACACAGGCACACACACACACACATAGGCACACACACACACACACACACACACACACACACACACACACACACACACACACACACACACACACACACACACACACACACACACACACACACACACACACACACACACACACACACACACACACACACACAGGTATGTGTACCAGGTACATGGTATGGATAGTTCCTAATATTATTTTGAAACCAGGACATATAATGACGATACTATGTCATAAGTGCAATTGTTTAACGTTGGAATACATATGGCATGTATATTTTAAAATTGGGTAAAAATAGAAATAGGCAAATAGGAAAATGTCTCAACTTTTATATTTTTGTGGCTGGATTTAACATGTTTCTTGCATTGTGCCTGGTGTCCAGGGTCAGCTGGAGAAGCTGCTGCTAACACAGTCACACCTGGACAACAGCAAACTAAAGATGAGATGTTGCTTCTGCTTATGTCAGATCAACTGGGACAACAAACGCCAAGACAGCAGCTTGTTGGGGGGGGGGAGGTAGAGAGAGAGAGAGAGAGACAGAGAGAGAGAGAGACAGCTATGCTTTTGGAGTGGGGTGAATCTCAGGTTGTCCAAAGAACTGATGGGGCCCACAGGAACCTGCAAGGTGTGTGTGTGTGTGTGTGTGTGTGTGTGTGTGTGTGTGTGTGTGTGTGTGTGTGTGTGTGTGTGTGTGTGTGTGTGTGTGTGTGTGTGTGTGTGTGTGTGTGTGTGTGTGTGTGTGTGTGTGTGTGTGTGTGTGTGTTTGTGTTTTTAGAAGTAGGAAAGGGGTCAACCTCTAAGGCTGTGAAAGAGGACGTCAGAGTGAGTTTCACCTGATGGCCTGAGCCTGGGGAAGCGAGAGAGCGAGAGGGAGAGCAAGATGATGGAAGGAACGGAGAGAGAGAGAGATGATGAGCGAGGGGGAGAGAGAGAGAGAGAGAGAGAGAGAGAGAGAGAGGAAGATAGCGAGGGGAGGGCTTACCGGCAAAGGATTCATGAACCTGGTGCACATTTAAACATTACAATTATTTTGTTTTCAGAAAACTTGATCATCAACATGAGCTGCGCGATGATTTTGCAGTAGCTACCTTTTTGGGGTGAAAATGACATTACAACCATTTTTTTTTAATTACAAATAACTTTGTATTGCATTATATGTTTGACTTACGTATGCCTATGTTAGATCTTTACACTTGTGAGCAGCATTATAAGTATCATGAAACTTATGATCCAAATATATAATTTTTTTTATTTTGGTAAAAAGATTCTGTGATAACAATCTCTACTACAACAATGCGTTTTTTTTTTTTTTTTGATTAGAATTAACCTTTTATCACATTATATGGACTTTAAAATAAATACTTTTGGACTCTAAAAATATATTTTAAGAGCGCGTTCCCCTTGGGCCCCTGCCGCCATGCACAGCCTCTCGGTGGTTTAGCTGTGGCGGCGTTAAAGAGTGTTTGACGGTCGTCATGGATGCGGTGGAAAGGCGTCGTGAAGGGATAGGAAGAGCCGTGTGTGAGGCGTGTGTGAGCAGACAAAACTGAAATCGAACACAAACCGAACAAGATCTAGATCGAGATAGAGACATAGATGTATAAGGGGGTGTGTGACAACAGGAGCGGTCGGTGGGAGGGACGGCAGGGATGGGAGGCAAGGGCGGCTGTGGCGGGGCGGCGTGCGCGGTGATGAGCGGGAGTGTGTGGGGTGTGGGTGGGTGGGGGGGGTGCGGGGGTTGGGGTGCTAGGCCAGGGCTCCCATCAATTACAACCTTGACCCCTCTCTCCTTCCCCTCTCGCTTTCTGCTTTGTTCACCCCCTCTACCTTCCTTCTTATTCTCCGCTGGTCTTCCCTTTTCCACAGCTCCTATAAATCAATGTCCCCCCACCCCCCCCCCTTCCCTTCGCAGTCCTCACAGTCCCCCCCCCTTCTCTTTCTCTCCCTCTCGGTCCCTCTCTCTCTCTCTCTCTCCCGGCTCTCTCCCCTCACCTCCGTCCCTCTTCCTCTCTACCTTTACCTCCCTGCCCTCTTCAGGCCCCCCATTTCTGCCCCCCTCCCTGTGCATCGGGGGGGGGGGGGGGGGGGGGGGGTGCTGCGGGAGTCGAAAGGTCAGGGGTGGAGGGCCGGGAGAGAGCGAGAGAGAGAGAGAGAGAGAGAGAGAGAGAGAGAGAGAGGGGTAAGTGAGAAAATTAAAGAGTCTATTTAACCAAGGGTTGGATGCTGGTGCTGTGCGCACCGAGTGTGTGTTTGTGTGTAGTTTTGTGTGTAGCTGTACAGTCCACGTACATGAATCGACATACTACATTCAGAAAATAATGATTTGGATTTGTTGTGGGGCAGGGAGAGAGAGAGAGAGTGTGTGTGTGTGTGTGTGTGTGTGTGTGTGTGTGTGTGTGTGTGCGCGCGTGCGTGTGTGTGCGTGTGTGTGTGTGTGTGTGTGTCTGAGACACAGAAAGAGTGACCGCATGTCATCAGTACTAAACAATCACGTCTGTAAATATCGACAGAAATACGTCGGGGGGGGGGGGGTGATGGCGATGAAGAAGAATGAGAACGGAAAGCACGAAAAACACGCTTTCAAACTTTCACAGTTAGATAAGAAGAAGACGTACAGTTTCTTTTCTTACCTTCTCTCATCATGCCGACGTTGAGACACTTCATGAAGCGACAGGCCTGGCAGGACTTGCGTCTCCGCTTGGTGATCTCACACTCGTTGGTGGCCGGACAGCTGTACTCGATGTTGCCTGCGGCATGTAGACATGTTGGGAGGAGGACAGGTGGAGAGGTGTCATTTCAGATAGACAGATCTTACTGGGGGAGACATGCATAGCGGGCAAACGGACAGACGACGGACGACCACTTTCGGCAGACTGAAACACCCCCGTCCCCAAATGATTGCTTTGGTACAGCTGTCATACCCCTTTATGAGAATAGCATTATACACAATTATTTTGTGACTTTCCGTCACACAATGTAGAGGAGGAAGAGGAGGGAAAGAGAAAGTGAGAGAAAGAGCAAAGGGAAGGGAGGAAATGGCCTCGGTCGCTTCATAATCTCGCTGCCGTGCTCCGTGTGTGCGTGTCCGTCTTTGTGTGTGTGTGTGTGCGTGTCCCCTTCTGCTCGGCCAACGGACAGCACGAAGGGACAACTGATCTGATTAATCAACTGACTGAGCTCTTTATCAACGATAAGCCTGCGCACGCAAACACACACACGCGTACGCGCACGCACGCACGCACGCACGCACAGACACACACACACAGTTGCCTTTCAAGACCTCAGGCTTTTATGCATTTAATAGTGTGAACCTGTTGGTCAACTTCATTTTGACATTTCACCCAAAAGTGACCCACTGCTGCCAAAGTGGATAGAGTCCAGGCTAATAATTAAGGCGTCATGTTTTCTGACACCAATCATAAAAACTGTGATCTCTCAAATCTGACTGTGTGTGTGTGTGTGTGTGTGTATATGTATGTGTGTGTGTGTGTGTGTGTGTGTGTGTGTGTGTGTGTGAGGGATAACAAAGACTTAAGTGCTGAAAAAGAAATAGATCTGGCATCCCAGACAGAGATGAAGAGAAACCAAGAATTTAAAATGGCCCCGTGCTAAACGCATTAATTGTTTGTGTGTGTGCGTGAGCGCATGCGTGCGTGCGTGCATGTGTGTGTGTGTGTGTGTGTGTCTCTGTGTGTGTGTGTGTGTGTGTGTGTGTGTGTGTGGGTTTGATGTGTGTACAGATGCTGCAGTTTACCCCTCAGGGCAGGATCTGCCTCAATGAAATGAATACATGATCTCTGTAATATGAAGATGTTCTCAAACGTGTTCAAGTGAGTGCATTTTTAAAAAATCTGTGTGAAAAAGTGCATGCGTAAGCACAGAAGTGTGTATAGAGCTCAACAGTGGAAGTGAATTTCCCATTCATTCACTACATTGATGTTTCGGAAAATCCTTATACGAAGAGTTTTAAGCCTGGAACCAAGACAACCAACTACAACATGAATCGTGACCATAAAACATTTGATTGGAAGCAGGAGAATATTGGAAAACCGAAAAAAGGGCAAAGCTGCAAGACTGTGTACATAATTATTAAGGAACTGCTCATCCCATAAACCATTGTGAATGATACCTTTCCAACGACTTCCCAACTAACTATAGTTGAGCGCGTTTCTTCTTGAATTTAACCTTTGTCATTGTTCTAGTGTTTATATTGCTAATAACAGTGTTAAATATTGAAGTTTGTGTATATATAGTGTTTCAGTTAAGCGGGAGCGGTAACTCACTCGCCGACAGCGCCGTTGGCGGGTGCAGTCAACATGGTAACAGCGAGCTCCACCAATCAGAGACGTTGCTATTTTACTGTAGGACTGTGGGTAGTGACATGGGGCATAAAACATGTTTTCTTAAAGCAAGGTTGATATCACACGGACGTGGAGCATATACCATCGTATCATCGGTGAGTCCACCTTGGATGGGTACGCCGTTATGGCCGATAATCAAAACCCTCCACTGAGGAATTAGAAAGACATACTGTGATCAGCTGGGTTGTGAATGGGAGCGGGGAAACACACGATGCCTAAAACACAACCGCAGAGTAAGTTTGGGTTCCTTCGAGTTCCACGCCAAGTCAGCCCGTTTTCCAGTCAAACAGACTCTGCCGTTTTCCATCGCTCATCCGTACACTATTCTGTTTCATTTTGTCCCATTTTAACCACCAAAGAAAATGTTAGAGTAACAGTTTATCTCCCAGCGAAACAGAGAGTGGATGATTGTTATTGACTGTTGCTTTGGAGAGGATGTTTCCTCATTACCGGGCTGATGAAGGGGGGTAGTTAGCTCGGGAAAAGGCTAAATACACTAATACTGCTTAATGGAGAACAAGATTGCTATTAATGGGTCTCGTTAGGTAGTGTTGAGGCTAAACATGCTGGGGGAATACTTTTACTCGATAGACATTACTAATGAGACTAGTTATTCTGCACATTAACAATGCTAATCGTACGACATAAATAGGTAGATATAGGCTATATCTAGGGACAATCATCGAGCAAAAAGCCTGACTATGTAACACTCTGGAATGAATTATCAATCTGGACTGCTCAATGGCACTGCCAAATGGAAATCTACTATAGAGAGCAATTTAGGTCTGGGCTTGTAGCCATAAGGAGAAATGTATTAAATGTATTGCTTAACAAATTAAGACTTCGATCACCCCAAGAATGGACCGTGCGAGATTTCCTTGGCGCTTCTTTGTGAAGTACTGTTGGCGACGGTGGTGCTGAAGTCATATAGTCGGTTAGTACGCGAGGGAGCTCGCCAACGATAAACAGTAAAAAACAAATTAAGGGAGCCTAATTACGGAACCTACTCCTGTGGCATGGCTCATTGGAAAAGCCGCTGGGTTTCTTTCCTGTAACAATTCGATGCATCCTGTGCATCACAGGATGATTTGATGGGGATTTGGCGACGCAATAGATCCCTCGGAGATCGCCGTCCCTTCAAAGCGGCATTGCTGCTGGACAATGCTCCGGTTTCATGTGGGAGGTAGCTCTACTTTGCTTCCGAAAGCCACTGATCATCAATTGTGATGGTTGCATTGAAATGCATTGGATACGGTGCAAAATATTACCATCGCAAAAGTGTGACCGAGGCCTTAATCAGCTGTTCAATAGATAACATGAAGACTGTTCATGAATAAACATGACAGGTCTCGTTTCAAGGTTCAAATATTATCCTGGGTCTAATTCAACTTCATTTTTTTAACAGAACTCACAACTTATCAAGTGTTGTGATCTATGATATTGGTCGGGAAAGTATTATAGTATGGCAGGCGTATTTGTTCTTCGTATGGATGGTGTTTCATGCACACATTCCTATTCATTGAGGATTTTGAATGGGCTTACTTTATATGGGCCAAACGCGAGTGTAATATAATGCGATATGTCTGGGTTCCAGTATTGTGTATATATATATATATATATATATGTGTGTGTGTGTGTGTGTGTGTGCGTGTGTCTGTCTGTGCGTTTCATAAAATGTACTATAGTGCTTTTGTGTGGTCTAAGAGCACAAATAGGATGTGAGTCTCCAATGTATAACATATGTGAGGGCATTTATGAGGGTCTCAAATCCCACAATCTCCCTTACAAGATGTGTGCGTGTCCACCTGCTGCATCACAATAGTCTCCCGTCATGTGCACTGGGTACTAACATCTTGTCCATTTCTGTATGTGTGTGTGTGTGTGTGTGTGTGTGTGTGCGCGTGTGCGTGTGTGTTTGGTGGTCACTGCTAGCCATGCAACATCTGCTCACGGTATTTGTGAACTATAATATTTTTTTCATTTTCATTTTTTTAAATTCATAATACTAACGTTCGTGATTCTTTGGCTTAAATCTGCCCTAATTTGGATTTTTTTTCTTTCTCCCCTGTCCTACCCTCACGTTCTTCCCGCCACTCTTGTCTCTAAAATCAACATTCTCCTTTGGTGATCCCTCTGCCGCAATCACATGGAACACGGCAAACGGCATAACGGCACTTTTAAAATGGCACGCAGGGAGCCAGGGGGAGGTTCCACAGCAAAACGTGACGATATGTTGCTATGGTGATGTACAAAGAGTCCGATAAAATATAGTATACTAAATTATTTTGTACCTGTTATTATATATAAGAATTTTAGTAATGCATGTAGCTGCTGTATAAAAATGCAGCTAACTGTTAATATTTTATTGCAAACTTAAATTGATAAATTCACTCCAAAACATATTGTCATTCATAGCTGGTTAACTTCTCACAAGCCAGCTATAAAGCATCATATTCATCTCCGAGTAGGTTTGAGAATGGATTATTTTGCATTATGGATATATGTATGGATATTGTTATGCGGCTTCAAGAGAGCGATCTATAAAGTGAGCAATGATCTGTTAACGGAGTGATCCACGACTGATCACCAGGTTTCCACTGGCAATAGAAGCCCTTCCTTTATTATTAATTATTCATATTAATTGTATTATTATGCAAGTAATAACCTGGAGCTGCAACTTTATCACTGGACTGACCGCGCCACGCGACACCACCATGTCCAAATCCTCCATCTGCTTCCTTGCTACATGCACCAAACAGCCCTTCGTGCAATTACTAAATAGAAAAAACAACTTTTATATCGTTTTTATTCAAGCCATTTAAGTGCGACATTCCAGAGAAAACGTCCGTCGCCGAGGCGCAAAACTCGGGCAGCCGCAGCAGACACGCGCGGTCGAGTCGGCTCCTCGCTTTCCTCCGCGGCTGTAAGGCGGCTACGCCCCATCCGGCTGTAATTCCGCCGCGGAGGACGGCAAAAAGTTAAAATATTTGAACTTTCGACGGCAGATGCCGCGTGCCGCTGCCGGTGTTTTGCCGCCGGGCGGCCGTCGTTTCCGTCGTGCGCCAACATGACTCGCAGCTCGCCGTCAACGCAGCCTTCCTCTCGTGCCCGTCGAACCTTTTCCCTCTCGGTCCTCCCCTTCTCTTAACTCTTGTTCTTTTCCTCTTTGTCGTCTGCTTCAACTTTTTTCCTCTCCTTGCCACTGACCCCTTCACATCTCTCTTTCTACCTCCCCACCCCCCTCCATCCCTCTCTCCCAATAAGGGAGTGATAGATGCACATTGTCAGGTGTTGCTGGACGGACGCCACGGCAACAGCAGCTGCCAGAGAGCTACCAGCCACTTCCTCCATGCTGGGACAATCTCACACACACGCCACTAATTCCTTCCTGTATTTCGAGCCAATCCTCCCTTTTGCCTGGTCCCTCCCTCACCTTGGTTATTTTGTTATTGTTCATTGGTATTTTTACTCCTTTCCTCTCCTGTCCTCTCTTCTCTTCTCCTCTCCTTCCCTCTCCTCTCAACTCTCATCGACTGTGCTCCTCCCCTCTTCTCCTCTCCTCCCCTGTTCTCCTCTCCGCTATTCCCTCCTCTTTCCTCCCATCTCCTCTCCTCCTCTTCTCCTCTTTTCTCCTCTCCTCTCCTCTCCTCCCCTCTTTCCTCTCCCCTCCCCTCCTGTACTTGATCATCTTCTCCCCTCTCCTCCCTGTCCAGCTGGAGGTGTTTTTTTGGTGATTACCTGCGGTTTTATTGGCTAATGGCTTGAAACATACCAATATGTCTGCTGCTGCCCATTTGAGACTGGACCTGTGTTCCAGCCAAGACACACACACACACACACACGCACAAACACACACGCACACACATGCACAAATACACACACACACACACACGCACACACACACGCATAGACATAGCTGGAGCTCACATCGATGGCTAAATACAAACACAAACACACACATGCACGCGGAGGCATGCAGGCAGGCCTGTCTGCCGAGGGATCTGGCTTGTGTCAGAGCCAAAGATAATGTCATGACCCATTTGTTCCAGTGAATCCAAATCTGCACAGCCTGTTTCAGAACAAATATAAACACAAACATCTCCAACTTTACTCAACATTATAAATGATAATGTTGGCACAAATGTTGTCATAAAATGCTAATGGCGGAAGAGGTCGCGGAAGGAAGAGGTGTATTTGGGAGGTATGAGAGGTATTAAAAAGAGCCTGGCAACTAATTCGAGGTTAATATCAATTTATATATTCTCTAGCATAGGATCTCGCTTCGTTGATGCTGGGACTACCATCTGACTAACCACGCTTGTTGACCTTACCAAACCCTGGAAAACAAAATGAGACTCATGAAAGAGAATTGGTAAACTGGTATGAGGCCATGGATGACAGGTTAAACCTACAGTACACATAGAACTGTTACAAGGTGTACTGTGCAGGTACTTCTGCTAAAAAAATATATATTGTGCACGCAATTGTATGTTTTGTTTGTAGACATTCCTACACATGCAGGTGAATGAGGATTGTGTGTGTCTATGTGTCTCTTTGCCCATCTAACTGTGGATGCCTCTGTGCATTCAGGGATGAGCATTTATGATGGCTTGCATTTTCACCGGCTTCTGCTTTTATCGCTAAATGTATTCCCTCGCAATTTCTTTCTTTGTATAGATTATATATTTGATCTACCATAGAACACACACACACATAAGTCAAATCTGCGCTTGGTGTCCTAGCAGATCAAGAATCCTTTATACCGCTGCCTCAATTTCAGAATTTAATGAGAAAAAACCGGCAGGTAGATGGATGGAATGGGTGGAAGGATGGCTGACAGATGGTTAATAAATTGCTAAAACATGTATAAGGGATATCATAGGCATTATGGATAAATGATTGCAGTGGTGAATGAATAGATTGCTGGATGGGTGAATGATATATGCTCTATGGATGACAGATGTCTAGATGAGTAGATGAGTGGACAAATGGATGGCTGGATGGATGTCTCTGACTCATTGACTTGGTCAGTTAGAACTCTGAGAGGCAAATTCACTGCCGCTAGTGTCACCGTGAGTTGTGCATCAACAGCGCTATCTGCTCTCAAAGTCTGATTCACAAAAGATATTGCACTAATGATACAGTATGTCAGCTCAAACAGGCCCTTAAAGTTTTTCTGCAGAGTGCATTTTGTGCAAATTCAAACCCGCTACACTTTTAGACTAAAATGTACTCAGTGGTTTTATGTTTATGTGCAGTGACTATAAAGTAAATCTATAACATTTTTAATCTAAAACTTTTCCCCCAGAGCTCATTTATTACATGAACAAAATGTGTATATTAAAAAAAAAAAATTGCAGTTCTCACTTAATCTTAATATTACAATGAATAAATTATGACGGTTAATTTAATATATTTTACTCTCCCACAAAGTTCATTTTTTCAGTGTGGGCCAAACGCCGCAGTCTTTCAGGTGCAGCGGCCCAGTAACCACCAGCTCTCTGCAGACACTAATATTTTCACTCTAACTACGTGTGGCTATTAGCGTTGGTGTTTGTGAATTGGACTTTTTTTGCAACAAGGCACATTTGCATAGAAAGGGGCAAGTTTTGTGCAAAACGCCTGAATATTACCTATCTTAATTACGTGCAAATAGCACCGGTGCACCAAGATGCTAGTTGAGTGGCAACGCAGTCAGGGATGCAGTTCACCGTTTGTGGGTGCTTTGTGAACTAGACGGTTGCTTTTTGTGTTAGTTGTGCAGGTTACGCAGCCGCAAAAGCCACGCAATCCGTTTGTGAATTTTCCTCTGAGTCTCATTGTGTCTTATTGTGAGACAAGGCCTAAAGGCAAGTATGGATGGCTGGCTGGCTGGCTGGTTGGAGGGATGGATGGATGGATGGATGGATGGATGGATGGATGGATGATAGCATGGATGCATGTGCAGATATAGGAATGAATTCAGGGATAGCTGATTAACCAATGGCTGGTTAACAAGTTCCTCAGTTATTTACTCACTATACAATGGATTGATGGTGTAAGTGGCTGACTTGATTCAACAGATCTATATTAAAGCACGTGGAGTGGTATGTTTCGGTTATCAAGAATGAAGACAACATTTTGTAAAAAAAAGGTAAATATCAAACTGGTAAATGGTTGACGCTCTTGCATCTGTAAAAGACATTGGGGAATACTTGAAAGATGTACTGTAATGCCCCTACAAAAAACGCGCTTTTCATGCATATAACCACGGACACCCGAGACGA
>NC_137190.1:14505394-14524563 GCF_960531495.2 Zeus faber | reverse complement strand
GTAATTACGGCCTTATAGAGCAACTGCTCGGCGCTGAAAAGAGCTCTCTCATTGTGCCGCAGACAAGTACCAGAAAAAAGGGGGATTTTATTATTTTATCTGCTCTTCATATTTCTACGTTTAAAGAGATTTAGAGAGTGGAAGTCCTGAAATTGTTTCATTCTTTATATATATATATATATATATATATATATATATATATATATATATATATATATATATATAAAATTCCCATGGTGATTTAAAGGAATAAGCAACATGAAACAAGGTGATTAAGTAAAACAAATTGAAGTGAAACCATGGGACTTTTATCCATTTGAGACCTGTTGTCGAACACAAAGAGCTCATAACAGTGATGCGCCGGTTCACCGGTGACCCGCAGATCCCGCGGGTATAGGGGTTTGGGCGGGTGAGGGTCAGCCATAAACGTTGTGAATAATTGCGGCGGGGTCACGGGTGAGAAGAAATTAAAGTAACGGCGCGCCTTTTTTTTTTTGTTTGGTTCAATAAGGAAATGGAGTGCAATAAAATACGTCTCGAATAAAAACAATGTTTTTATTTTATAAAAAAACAATGTTTTAATTTTATGCTTCATTTAGAGGAAACGGGTACAGGGGTACAAAAGGAAGTAGATCTGCTGCTGGATGACGCACAGAGGACCCAAAAAGTGCTTGCGTTTTTGATCAACGATATCATATCAACGACGCCACTGGTGAGGTGCATTTATTAAAAAAAAAAAGAGAAAGAAAAAAAAGCGGGTTTATGCGGACGGGGGGGATCTGTATAACCGACCAGGTGTTGGGCAGTTGCCGGCAGACGAACGCCGGTGGGTTTGGGTGGCGTCAGAGCTGACCCACGAATCACGAGCACATAACATAGAAAAAGAGGTTGTTTTTTTTAGTTCCCACACAAATCAAATATATCGATAACTCACCCACACAATCACACGCGCACAGACGCAGACAGTACAACCGAGATGCATCATGGGATCCCGTTTGTTCCCGCTTCCAACTTTACCCCCTTTCGATTATCTATCCCTCCACCCGTCCCCGCCGCCGCCGTTTTGAAGTTGCACGTTTTGAGTCGAGAGAGAATGAAGGAGGAGAACCAACCGCGGAGGAAGACGGCGAGAGCCAAAAGCGGCACGGGAGGGAGGCGACAAAACAGAAAATAAAGCGGCAAAGGCAAAAAAAGAAAGAAAGCGACGGATAAAGAAAGAAGGAAAGAAACAGGGAGCGGGAGTGTTTCGGGGTCGGCCACTTCCGTGTGACAAGCTGTTATCGGGCGCTGAGCTGTTGACAACTGTCTAGAACGAACATGCAATCATCGTATTAGAGCAAATATTCTCTTTCTATTTCTCTCTCTCTCTCTCTCTCTCTCACACACACACACACACACACACACACACACACACGCACACACACACACACACACACACACACACACACACACACACCACACAAACACACACACACACACTGTTTCCAGCTTGCTCTTGTCCTTTGTTGTGCTGGTAGCGTTGGTGTGTCCCCGCTCCCCCCTAATTGCATAGAATTACTGATATCCAGACTCTTGGTCCGTACTAGGGGAGGAGCTGAGAGGGGGAGGAAAATGAGAGTGAGACGCGCCACCAAAGAGGAGGAAAGGGATATAATGGCAAAGGAGGGAGAGGAGGAGAAAGGAGATACAGCGGAGAGAGAGAGAGAGAGAGAGAGAGAGAGAGGAGAGAGGAGAGGAGATGAGCAGAGGCAGAGGGGAGAAGATAGGGTAAGAGAAGAGGTGCGGGAATCGGGAGAGGAGGTGAGATGGCGAGGAGAAGAAAAGAGATAAAGAGGGGATGGGAAAGGGGGGGAAAAAGGGAGGGAGGGGGGGAGAGGCCGGAGGAGGGGATGTTAAAGAGAAGAAGGGGGGGGGGGGAGGGGGAGGAGAGGAGAGGAGAAAGACAGTTAAGGGCTAAGAAGGGACGGCCACCGCGGGCGATAAAGGGTTAGGAAAATGGGACGGGAGGAGAGAAGGGGACACGACGGGGCGAGAGTGGAAAAAAGGACGCAAGGGGAGGAAGGAGAGGAAGCGATAGAGGGGGGGGGGGAGGGAGAGAGAATTGCTGACAGCGTAGCGGGCGCGGGGTTGGCTAATACCTTTCCATCACACCGTGCATTGTGCTTTCAACGCTGATAAGAACGCACAGTCCAATAAGCAACAAAAAAAAAAAACCTTTCACAATCTATCTAGATACCGCTCACGCTCAGGGATGGACAGAACGTGAGGGAGGAACAGAGGAAGAAGGGAAAGGAAGCGGAATTCCATTGAAGTGAAGAATGGCTGGAGGAGGAGGAGGAGGGAGGCAGACAGAGAGGCAGCAAAAAAAAAATAAAAAAAACACATTTACATTTCCATAGTCAAAATGAATGGGATGATTTCATCAAAAAAAAGTGAATTGGTTTTTCAGCCTCGCACTCCTCAATTTATTTTCTCTTTCTTTGCTCTGTTTCTCTCTCTCTCTCTGTATTTTATCCCCCCCTTTTCAGTGCCCTCGTCTATATCTGTGGAGGGCTGTTGAACTGCTTGTCGACTTGTTGGTCGGATGCGTGCGCCGCCGAGCGCAAACACACACACGCGCACGCGCGCGCACACACACACACACACACACACACAGACACACACACACAGACTTGATTTGTCGCCATTAGACATCAAATGAGAAGGGGTCGGCTTCCGCTGTTGTTGAAGATGAAAGCGGATAGACACTCTCCCTTTTTCCTAAATGATAGGTTGAGGGTGTCTTCAAATACAGACGGAGAGAGAGTGACACCCAAATAAGCAGAGGTAAAAAAAATGGGGGTTTGTATGGAGTGAATTGAAGCGCTGTGCTTAAATCTGTATTTAGATATGTGTGTGTGTGTGTGTGTGTGTGTGTGTGTGTGTGTGTGTGTGTGTGTGCGTGCGTGGGAGCTCAGGAGGCAAGCGCATTTTGAGTTGAGCTCACAGTGTGTGGATGATTATAGTTGTTTTCAGGGATAGAGAAGAATAAAAAAACAAAAAGGAAAAAAACCCAGATAAATACCTGCAGAGACGGTCAACCTAAGCTACACCTCCTTCAAACACCCCCTCTCTCGCTCTCATTTCCTCGCTACTTCTCTCTCTCTCTATCTCCCACCCTCATACAGATACTTTAACACACACACACACACAACACACACACACACACACACACACACACACACACACACACACACACACACACACACACACACACACACACACACACACACACACACACACACACACACACACACACACACACACACACGTACCCCAGGAGGTAGATCAATTGTTACAGTGTTACTGGGCGAGGAAACCTGTAATTCAGTTCATTGGCAGCAGAATAAACCCCTGATTACATACAATCAATGTGGTAATGGCTAAACGCATTCCACCCAATGGGCTGAGTCGAGTCCAGATAAATATTTATATATTTATACAGATTTTACCTGTTTTTGTTCCATGTTCGCGTGACACAGGCCGTATATTAATGGGTCCACACACACACACACCACACACACACACACACACACACACACACACACACACACACACACACACACACACACACACACACACACACACACACACACACACACACACACACACACACACACAAATATAGCTGAATTGAGTTAGAGTTTGAAAAGTGAAAAAAGGAATACTAAGCTTGTTGTGGGTTAAATGGGAGACCACCTCTCCTGTGAAGTGGGGTAATACTCAACTCAGTCTGTGTGTTTGTGTGAGTGTGAGCGTGTGTTAATGTGGGAGTGTGTGAGCGTGTGTGCCCGCCCCTCGCGCTCTCTCGCTCTCTCTCTCTCTTGCTCTCTCTCTCTCTCTCTCTACCTCAGATGGGAATCTCGATGATTTAGGTCATTTTCTTGCGGCACTGTGGCTGATAAGTGTGTTGCTGCCAGGCGCTATCTTTGTCACCACGTCTCTCTGCTTCACGCTCTACCCCGCGCTGCCTCTCTTTTACCCTTTTTTTAACCCTCCGCCTCTCGCTCACGTCCCTCTAACGTGCATCCGTTGCTCCCTCTCTCCCTGCCTCCCTCTCTCTCTCTATCTCTCTCTAGCTCTATCTCCCGTATCTGCCTGGTGTCATGCTAGCTGCTGGGGTCGTTGTCCTCTCTGAGAACAGCGCTTCAAACCTCCTCAACGTCTCTATTCCATCCTGATAAATACAGATACTGCAAAACTAGGGTTGCATCCTATACTGCTGAAACCCAGCGTGTGTGTGTGTGTGTGTGTGTGTGTGTGTGCGTGCGCGCGTGCGTGCGTGCGTGCTTGTGCAGGCGTGCACGTGTGTGTGTGTGTGTGTGTGTGTATGTGTGCTTTTGTGTGTGCAAAAGCAGATTGTTTAACAATAAAAGGGCTACAGGACATCGGGTTCCAAAGGATCGCCGGTACAACGATCAATATCCTGCGAGTTATTAAATAAAATCTCTTTTTAGCAACACATTTTTGGGGAATCATGGACTTTCCCTTTCACCCTGTCGCTTTCAATAAAAGGCCCCTTAAAGAGGAGTGGTGGAAGTTTCCACCGATCCAAAATAAATCTTTGTTTACCTCCTCCCCTATCTGTGTGTGTGTGTTTGTGTGTGTGTGTGTGTGTGTGTGGATTTGTAGTGTGTAAGTGAGCATTAGGGGTGCAACAACCCCTTAAAGTACCGGTGGACCTCGGCCATTGTACTTGACGCCTGACACACACTTGTACCCACAGGTACACACACACACACACACACACACACACACACACACACACACACACACACACACACACACACACACACACACACACACACACACACACACACACACACACACACACACACACACACACACACGTGCGAGGACCAGCCCAGGTGCCATATGAAATGAAATTGCACATAAGTCTAATAAAACAAGTGTTGGAAAAAAACCTACTCACGCTCGGATTAAAAACACATGTTATTAAGCAGATGGTGAAAGAGGATTTTTACTCCAAATATAACAGGGCTTTCAGACGCTACACGGGAGGAGAGCGGGACAGAAATGAAGAGAAGGAGCCCCGTGGACAGGGAAAGGAAAAGGGGAGAAAGGACGGAATAAAGAAAATTGAGAAAGGAAAGAGAGAGAGACAGAGAGCGAGAGAGAGAGAGAGAGAGAGAGAGAGAGAGTGAGGGCGAGAGTGCGGCGTAAAATGGTGCAGGTAGCGGGGGGGGGGGGGGGGGGGGAGAGAAAGGACGAGAAGAGGAGAAAAGAGGAGGAGAGGAGGAGGGAAAAGATGAGAGGGGAGGCAAACGTGCGAGTCGGAGAGCTGCATTCTTTAAGCAGATCAGATTTGGGGGAAATTGGGCTGTCACTACAGGATTGCAGTGATTTACACCTATCCATCAGTGAGAGAGAGAGAGAGAGAGAGAGAGAGAGAGAGAGAGAGAGAGAGAGAGTGTGGAAGGAAACAGAGGATAGGTAATGCCACAAGCTGCTGTTGACACAAGCCTTCCTCTCTACTCATCCTCATATCCCCCCCCCCCCCCCGCCTCCCCCCGTCCCTCCCCTGGTGGCGGGCTGCAGCACCTCGCTGCCTCCCCACTGGACCATCTGTTCGGGGATCTAATTCACATCCACTCATAATCAGGTTTGCTGGGATACCCAGTGTCTGTGTCTGTCTGCGTCCGTCCATCTTGTGCATTTTGTCGTTTTTCGGACTCTTAAGTGTTTTCGTTTGCCCGACCGTCTCCCCGTCTCGCTGCGTCTGTCCATCCAATTAAACTGATGACGCCGTCTAACGATTTTAGATGGCAGTAAAATCGAAGCAAGCTCTGAATTGAATTCAAAACTTTTCGAGGGACACTAAAACTGTACTATGAACGTGATTCATGCGCGTTAAAAGTGCTATTGTCCATCACGCTTCAGTTTTAACGACAGAACTATCTGCACATGGCTTATTTTAGTTGTAATGTTGAGAAGAAAGGGGTTTGATTCCAAAACCCAATGATTTTGTTATTTTTGACAGTTAAATGCCAGTCGCATTTAAGTACCTTAAAAAATTCTGCAATGGAAAAAAGGCAGGAGTCGTGTGCGTGTGTGTGAGAGTGTGTGTGCGTGTGCGTGTGCGTGTGCGTGTGCGCTTCCGCAGGAGGAATTGTCGGGGTGGAACGGGGGTTAACAGAAGAGATATTTGAAGGCCGCACTCTCTCTCTCTCTCTCTCTCTCTGTCCCTCTCTCACTCTCTCTCCGCCACTCTCTCACTTCCTCTGTCTCTGTCTACCTTAGGCTGTAATCCTCTTCTATAAATCTGCAATCCAATCAGCGTTGTCCACACGCACACACAAACACACACTCACACTCACACAAAAAAACACTTTGCTGTAAACTGAGCCGAATGTAATCATAATGATAAAGCAGATTGCCTTAACACACAGATGGGCCTCCCAACAGCTGTGTGCGTGTGTGTGTGTGTGTGTGTGTGTGTGTGTGTGTGTGTGTGTGTGCGTGTGTGTCCGCTTGTGAGACCTGCCCTGGCTGCCTGACATTAATCACATTCCCATGGTTTGATGGCCTAAATAAAAAGAGGAATAATGTTGTTTCTTTAAAAAATAAAAAACAAGACAGGAAATGCTCAAAGGAGCACTTTGGGTGTTTCCTGGGGATTTTCAACTTTAAAAGATAAGATAAAAAAAAAAGAGTTTATTCATTTAGGAAAATGATTTCCATTCACTTGTTGTTGGACGTCACTATCGTGACTATCATACTCAAAATACTTCCCAATATGATCTGCATTGTGATAACCAGCTGACTTTCTTAACCCACTGGTGTTATCCTGAAGTCAGTGTGTGTGTGTGTGTGTGTGTGTGTGTGTGTGTGTGTGTGGGGCGGGGGGGGGGCATGTTTACCGCAGTGCAATCAGCTTTCGTATGTGAAAATGGCAACTTATGGATGGCTTCATGTTTTATGGCGTTTTGGCAGAGCCTCACATTCAACCGGAGTTTTTCCTTGCTCGGGTGGAGGTTAAGGCCAGGGGACACCATCGATTTGGATGTGAAATGTGGAGCTTGTGAACCCTGGGAATGTGCTGTGATTAAGGGCTGTATAATTACACTGGACCTCATTTTACATGAAAACTATATTCTAGTTTGTAGATTGTACATTGTACATAATATAGACTGTAGATACTTTTTTCAGCCGAAATGCATTTGAAAACGTTCTCCTCAAAATATAAAGTTCTCATGTTTGTGTTGTATAGGTGTCTGTTTTCATCTATACATATTAATTGAGTTTAAATTATTGGTAGGTCCAAATATGTCATTGTGCATGACTTAGTAATTAACCATAAATATCGTATTCTTCTGCATCAGCCTTTAACATGCCAGTTTCGTTGTTGTTTATTGAACTGTTATTTTTAAAATTAATTAATTTTCAATATTTCTCTGCTAACCAATCCGTTGTATGCATGTGAGATTACATTATTTTAATTTGTTTTAAAACAATAATAATAATAATAATAATAACAATAATAATAATAATGAAACATTAAATAAACTTTTTTTTTTATGTATCGTCTTTACTGATATTGATATTAGACATTAAATCGTACATATATTTAAACAATGCATTTGTGTGTGTGTGTGTGTGAGTGTGTGTGTGTGTCTGTGTGAGTGTGTGTGTGTGTGTGTGTGCGCGTGTGTGTGTGTGTGTGTGTGTGTGTGTGTGTGTGTGTGTGTCCAGTCCACTCATGGCGTGACTCCCTAGCCCCTGGCAAACCTTGCTATTCCTCACATCACCAGACCTCACTGTCTGCCAACATACAGACACACACGCACACTCGCGCGCACACACACACACACACACAAACACAGACAAAACATAGCAGTAAAGTGATGGCTGGTGATTGGCTGAAATCCTGCGTGAGAATGGCATGCCAGGCCTCTAATTGGCTTGACCCAGACTAACCCTGGAATCCTATTGGACTAAGACGTTGGAGGTCCAAGTCTACGGCACACACACACACACGCACACACACACACACACACACACACACACACACACACACACACACACACACACACACACACACACACACACACACACACACACACACACACACACACACACACACAATTGAAAGGTCTTTGCAGGCTTCACAATACACCAGTCAATATCACACCGACAGATACTAAACAATAAGGTGCAACCTCAGAATGATCCTGGCAGCTGACCTGCTGTAAAACACAGTGGAGTGGTTTTCAGGTAACCGGTATGAAAATGTTTGGCCCACGTCGATAAGGAATAAAAGTTACGCTGCTGGAAGTCAACGCTTTAATTGCAAGAGCTCTAAAACAGCTAAGGGAACCCTGAAATTTCTAACTAGCTCATTACTTAAGTTATTAAAACCCCAATTGACGTGCGGAAATTCACCCGGCACGCTGCGTGTGTTTTAACCACTGAGTCACGACGCGAAAGCATTCAAACGAGAGAGGGAATGGCGAGACGGGGACTGAGTGAAAGCGGAGGGTGGGACACGCGCGTGCGCTTGTTTCACCTACTGACCGTGGGCTGTGTTTCATCTCGAAACAACGGCTTTATTTACATGTCAGAAAGGCATACAAAGGCCTCGCTTTAACCCCACTCTCACACACTCACACGCACGCACACCAACACACACACACACACACACACACACACACACACACTCTGATACAATTTCTGTCCTTTTTTCTTTATTAGTTCTTCCATGCTGTCATTCAGTTATGAATCATTTCTGTCTTTCTTTTCCTTTCTCTCGTACCTTGGGTTGTAGAGGGCATGTGCGTCTCTCATGTGATTGGCCTCCAGTGGATCGTAGCTCTGGTGCATCCTCCAGGCGCCGGCGCCGCATTTACCATAAGACGACTTGGAGAGCTCTTCACTGCTGCTGTTCACCAAGGGACCCTTCGATAAGTTCATTCTGCGGCGGGGGCACAAAGGGGAGGGAAACATGTCAGCCAATTCATTTAGAGAGAAGGAGATGCCCCCCAACGATGCATTTCTCGTCAGTTCATTTCACAATAAAAAAATAAAAAGAAATTGCATGAGAGCGGAGGCTGTGGTCGAATGCAACACAATGACGCCTGCACACGAACCCGACACACACACACACACAGGCACACACCTTTAAAACCAGAGGGATTTCGACGTGTCATTTTGCCTAATGGTATTTTTTATTAGACCCGTTTACACGAGGGGGACATCGGCGAGTGAGACAGGTTGGGAGTTATACCGGAGACCTTTAGGGTGGTCAGCCCTAAAGAAATATAGCAGAATGGTTGCTCGTAGTGACTGTTAGTATAAATATAAATATAGTTGGGATATTACTGCACATGACCAACAATATGTATACAATGGGAACGAGGATAACAATGGACACATAACGTTTAAATTATTGCAATATTACTACAACATAAGAGAATCTTGAGAGAAGAGAAGAGAAGGTCAGCAGAGAGCCTAGCGTGCAGACAGACAGGCAGACATTGAGAGATGACCAGAAAGACTCTTAAAACGGGGTGAAAGGGCCGCTTTCATCATGGGATGTAAACTGGTTACCGGAAGATGCAAATGTATGCGCGTTTTATTAACTACTCTTTGGCGTGCGCGAGGTTTGTGTGTCCGCGTAAAAAACATGGTTTCAGCGGGGTTTATTTAAAGGAGAAAGGCTTTCAGGGTGAGAGAACGTGAACGCCGACCTGCACGGAGGGAGGGGATCCTGGCTGTCAATCAAACCCTGATGCCGTCGTCGGGGGGGGGGGGGGGCTATCGCCGGGTGATAAGGTCACCCCCGATGACTACCCGAATCAGAAGCCTCCATCTCAGCAAATGACACATAGGGTACAGAAGGTGCGGGAGGCAGGGGAAGTATGTATAGACGATGTCAAAGCAGCAAATTATCACTACTGAAAAATAAAATGGAGATGTAATGAAGGAATACTGCTATGTACCATTAGGCATTTAATTATTAAGATGGTGATATGGTCCTATAAGTAGATACATTGGGAATTATTCCTATAAAGTGATGAAGAAAAAAAACTGAAAGGGAGAAATAAGGGGGATATTTTATTTGTATTATGGTCGTATTATATGTTGTATTTCTTTTCTATTTATATAGCATATTCATTTACTATTTTTTTGATGTTTCCAGTGAAGTCCCAGCAGACAATCTGGACTCGGATCCAAAAAAAACCCCAAAACAAAACAAAAGAAGTAAAAGTTCTGCTTGCTTGCTTCCAGTTTAAAAAGAATAGGTGGCTTTATCTGTGTGTGTGTGTGTGTGTGTGTGTGTGTGTGTGTGTGTGTGTATGTGTGTGCTGTAGACTTGGTCGATCAAAGACTGCACAGCATCAGTAAACAGTGTAGAATGTTGGTCGACACTGATAGAGATATGTTTATCCCACAAACACACACCATGAATTTAGTAAAATGTTACCGATGTGTGCGTGTGAGTGTGTGTGTGTGTGTGTGGGTTTCCCGCTGAGGGTTTCTGTTTAGGGTCGAGTGGAGGCCAGACAGACAGACAGACAGACAGACAGATGACGAAAGGACGACCACCAATAGACGGCAAAGGGGGAGGTAGATGGACAAGAGGCCAGACGGACGGACCCAACAGCCTTCCGTCCATTGATCCATCAAACCAGTTGGCCAGCCAGTTAGCCAGAGTGCGGTAGTGGGTCAGTGGTAGCTGGAAGGCAGAGGGTGTAATGTGGAGGTTTTAGTTCCACTCTACTGAATAGAAGGAATCAATACCCTGCTGCCGCTGCTTCACACCCATTGCTGCTTCAGTCGCGGTGTCACAACACCGTACAGACATCCTACACTTAATACAGCTTCTTTTAAAGGCGTGTCCCGGTGGCTCAGCGAGCTCATGCACCTCCCCTGCACTATTGTATCATACCAGGTCACCCTGCTGATCATATATAGCCAGTCCAAAAAACCCAAAATAAAATAGCACCAGAATTATTATTTTATTATTTAACCAGAACTGACAAATTGCTAATTGAACACTACTTTAATAACACCACTATAATAATAATAATAATAATAATAATAATAATAATAATAATAATAATCATAACAATAATAATAATAATCAGAATAATATAGTGCTGGTATAAGAATATAATATATAAAAATAATATTAATACATAGATTTTGCTTTAAAAGTAGAGAAAAGTCTATATGTAATTATTATTATTATTATTATTATTATTATTATTATTATTATTTTTTTTTTTATTTACTTATTTATTTATTTTGTTATACTTCTTATTATTGTTTTTGCAATTTTTATTACTATTTTTATTATTTACAAATTCTGAAAAAGACTTCAAAGCATAACATCAGATAAAAAAGGAACGGATTGTTTTTTAAATATCTAAAAAAGCAATACTTCACCTCGCCAGCACCTACTATTTAGATTTGTATGAACTCGTCAGATCCACTTACATTAACTTGGACAATAAACTGTGTTAGGGATTACAAAGTCTGCCTGCGTTCCATCCCATCCTACCTGATGGCCCGCTAATCTGATGTATGCCACGTCTGTGCTCATATGTGAAGATTACATTCAAGCTGAAAGGTCTGCCAGGGCCTTTCGCTGTATAGTTTGTTTTAACGACAACAACAATTTTTAATCAGCGGAGAAGGCCAAGGCATTGAGGACGCCTGAGTTTAACTTACGGAAGAAAAGATGAATCTGAGTGACGTTCGTACGTGTTTTGGGGCAATGTACAATTTTTTAAGGGCAATGCACAGGCTTGAGAGTAAAGATATTAGGTATAATTAGTGTTGTATTGTAGTGTTCAAATTGGATAAAGGATTTATCAACGGTATGTTTTACTGTTAATGTTTTATTAATGCTGATCACAGAAATGATCGTGTAGCTTCAGGTGAACGTACTGTGTGAAAACCGAAGGAGGCATTGTGGTCAGAGACGGGGAGAGAAATGAGGAGGAGAAGAGACGGAGAGAGCAGAGCATTAACTTATGTGATTCTATCTCACCTTATTTCATGCTCATGTCAGAGCATGTGAGGGTAACACACACACGCGCACACACACACACACACACACACACACACGCACACACACACACACGCACGCACACACACACACGCACACACACACACACACACACAAACACACACACAGGTAAGCTGATTGTGCCAGGAATGCATGTGACTAGGTGTGTTGGTGACTTTGTGCATTTGTTTGTGTGTTTGTGCGTGTGTGGGGAAATATGGAGATCGCGGGTGTCTTGCCGATGCTCAGTGACTCGCTCAAGTGTTGCTGGTCCATCTGTGAGCAGAATGACCATGATACGGTGCATGTGTGTGTGTGTGTGTATGTGTGTGTGTGGGAGAGTGAGAGAGAGAGAGAGAGAGAGAGAGAGCGAGAGAGAGGGAGAGGGGGGAAAGGGAGAAAGAGAGAGAATATTAAGAGAGAGTTAATGTCTCAAGCAGTTTATGACCTTTCAAACAAACATGTCCATATGCATGTACGTATATTAGTGCATACGTGTAAAGGATACCTATTTTTGTGCGTGTGATTGTGTGAGAGTTTGGTGTGTGTGTGTGTGTGTGTGTGTGTGTGTGCGTCTGTGTGTGTGTCATGGTGACGTGGTGATTGATGAGACAGTTGCCATTCTTCTTAATGCAAAAAGCACCAAGCCCTGAAGGGAGAAAATGCCACCCCACACACACGCACGCACGCACGCACACACACACACACACACACACACACACAGAAATGGACACTGCCAAAATGAATTGCATGTTATCAATTTACAGTATAGGCTATGTTACACATACAACACATAATTAATAAATGCAAAGGGACATTAAATTGAATTGAATTTCAAAGATGACTGGGAAAAATACAAAAAAATAGCTCCCCTCCTCTTTCCTGACACATTTATATTTAAGATTCATTTAACGTTTATTTAACATCTATTTTGTTTTTGCATCACTAACGTTTATTTAACATCTATTTTGTTTTTGCATCACACCGATCTTGCCTCGCAAAGTGCCAACACGCTGTGATGGCGGCGACCGGAACAGGTCTATTCACTCGTCGACACTTAGTTTTAATGTGTGTTGTTCTGAATACAGCAGCTCCAGCTCTGCGCTCAACGTGTTGAGTGAATTTAAACGTGAAAGTGAAATGATATTATGTCAAATGCAAAAAAAGAGAGGCAGGGAGCAGGATGAGAGAGTGCCAGAACCGGTCCTGGAAAAAAAAAAAAGTCTGAATGTAAATGGTCCTGCATTTTTGTATCTGCATATGCAATCGAGTAAAGCGGGTTTCTTGCAACTGTATTTTTTATATGAGCTTGCACATCTGTTTCTGTGTTTGTGTGTGTGTGTGTGTGTGTGTGTGTGTGTGTGTCTGTGTGTGTGTGTGTGCGCGCGCGTGTGTGTGTGTGTGTGTACATTTGCGTTTAGCGACGGGAGCTGTTAGCGGGGCGGGCGGCAGATGGGCTGTCGGCCTTAATAGGGACTGAACGCGTGCAGAAAGGTGACAGCTCCATGAGGGAGGAGGGGGTTGTCGGGGGTGGGGGGGAGTGACGGGGAAGGGGTGAAGGGATGGAGAGAGAGATGGTGGGGGGAGGGGGTTGTGAAGGGGAGGTGGGTGGGCAGATTGTCCGCAGGGGTGGGGACAAGGGGGATTGTTTCCGAGATAAAAAAAAAAAGGGGGGGGTGAGGAACGGAGGCTTGTGAAGTTGTAGAGAAAAGCTCCCGTGTGGAATTTCTTTGAGAAAGAAAAAAAAAAAAAAAAAAAAAAAAAGAACAAGCTGTCTGACGTTATGTACATTTTTTGCACATATTGCTTCTGTGTTTCATTTTCGTTTTAGATTCTAGAAAGAAATGACTGTGTAGCTCAACTACAACCAACACCGTTTCATGTTTTATTGTAACTCATTAGCGTGGATGCATGTCATGCCTATGCAAATGTTTGTTTTTTGTTTATTTTGCAATGGACCAAATGAATAGAAATCACTAAATGATCACAGAGAATCACACGCACATTAAGAAAAAAAAAAAAAAAAAGTGCTTTCTATATCAAAACAGATAGTTTACCGGGTGCACGCACAAAAATGTTCACATATATTCAACGATCCAACATAACTAAATAATTACTGTGCGGATGTGTGAAACTAATTGACACAAAGAGAGAAAGCTTGAAAGGAGAACAATTTTTGATTCCGTTTTCCTTCAATTACCAAAAAATCGGCATTGGCAGATCTATTTGATCTATTTTACTGCTTATGAACTGTGGAGCCCCAATCCTTCTTTTTCTTCTTCTTCTTCTTCTTCTTATTATTATTATTATGATAATAATCAAAATTATTATTATTATTATTATTATTATTATTATTATTATTATTATTATTATTATTATTATCATCCATGCATTTCTACATGGATATTTGTTCATTTTAAGCTGTTATGCTCAATCCCATGAATAGATACAAATACAAAACAATAAAAATAACTTTATATATTATATATTTGAGTTATTTTTACTCATTGCTAGGCTTTCTTTGGTAAAAAATAAATAAATAAATAAATAAATAAACCACAATATAAGCAGCAAACGACATGGCTCCGGAGACCGGAAAACTCCATCTCAGAATAAAGGAGAGAAAAATGAAGAAAGAGAGATAGAAAAACAAAACAATTGATCAAGACAGGGAGCGACGGAGACGGAGAATGATGCAAAGGGTGAGAGAGGCGGAGAGAGGGAGAGAGGCTGTGAAAGACAGAGAGAGAGAGAGAGAGAGAGAGAGAGAGAGAGAGAGAGAGAGCGAGCGAACGAGAGGTGTGCTGTCATTCTCTCTCCATCAGGCACACACATGAAGCATGATGAGAGGATGAAAGGAGGGATATTTCACTGTCAGTCGGAAGGCGGCATGGTCATTCATTTCTCTCTCCCTTTTTGCACTCTCTCTCTCTCTCTCTCTCTCTCTCTCTCTCTCTCTCTATCTATCTATCTATCTATCTATCTATCTATCTATCTCTCTATCTATCTATCTATCTATCTATCTATCTATCTATCTATCTATCTATCTATCTATCTATCTATCTATCTATCTACCCTTTGCCACCACCCACCACCCCCACCAAATCTCTGTCGAAACAATGACAATTTAATCATACTACACAGGGCCCGGTCATGTAGAGAGAGAGAATTACCCAAGCAGCAGATCTATAGGGCTCTCCCCATGGTCAGAGAGAGAGAGAGAGAGCGAGAGAGAGCGAGAGAGAGAGAGAGAGAGAGAGAGAGCAAGAGAGAGAGACAGAGAGAAAGAGAGAGAGCAAGGGAGTGGAAGAAAGACATGGGACCTGTAATGTGCATTCTTGAAGGCCCTATTTGACTTGCAAGCGCACGCGCGCACACACACACACACACACACACACACACACACACACACACACACACACACACACACACGCACACACGCACACACACACACACAGGCACACAGGCACACACACACGCAGCATACGGTACCTGCGAACGGACAGCCCTCCATCTAAATCTGTTCAATTGTGGCCCAGTCTGTATTGTCTCCTACCATTAGGGATGAGTGGCAGCTTTAGCGGGTGCGAGCACGCCAGGACACACAGCCAAACACACACACACAAACTCACACGCACACACGCACTCTTCAGTTTGCCAGTCAGACTCACGGTGTAATCCTTTAAAAGGACATAAAATCTAAGGTGAGTAAACAGATGAACTCCAAGCAACAGAGAGCGAGCGATAAGAGAATGATTGCGACGACAACTGCGACAGAATGCTCAGAATAAGAGGGACGAATAACACAGAAGAGAGGCGTCTTCATTAATTACACGTCTAAATAAATGCATTGGATTTGTAACTTGATCGAGCCGGGTGGTGAAAATGAAGAGTGTGTGTCCAACACTTCAGCCTCTTACATCTATTTTTTTATTTTTTATTTTTTTATTGTATTATTATTTTTTATTTACGGTGCGGAATGAAATGAACACGAAATTAAATCAAAGTCGGGAGCTAATTAAGAAAATAAAACAGCTCCGTATTAGCCTGGGGTGCTCGAGTCCCGCAAAAACTAACACAATTCAAGTGCCTGAAAGGGTTTTGATACTTTGATATCTGCGATGGCCACAAATGGATTCAGATTGGCAGTCGGACTGAAGCGGAACAGAGGAAGAGTATGATGGAGGAGGCGGACCTGCAGACGGGGGGGGGACGGATAGAAATAGAAGGAATGCGAAAAAGACAAATCCTGTTATTGGGCTATCTCTCTCCTTTTTCTTTCTGTCTCACACACACGGACACACGCTCACACACACACACACACACACATTAGTCAAGCAGCAGTGTGCTAATTGGAGTGTGTGTGTGTGTTGATATGTGAGAGTGTATGTGAGCGCGTCTCACAGCTGGTAAGGTCTCTTTCAAGTAATAATGCCAGCATTGACCCATGACACACCCGCACACGCGTGCACACTCCCAGACGCGCGTGCGCACACACACACACACACACACACACACACACACACACACACACACACACAGACACACACACGACACACACACACACACACACACACGCGCGCGCGCGCACACACCTCTGATGGAGTGAGCATAAATCACAGAAATTGACAATCACATAATCAAGGCTTGTCCAATCTCCATCTCGTCTTTCTTTGGGTTTATAAACCAATTGTGTGTGTGTGAGTGTTTGTGTGTGTGTGAGTGAGTGTCAGTGTGTGCTTGCACACACACACACAAACACACACACGAGCACGGTGCAATCACATTTTACAAATGTGTATTATGTATTGTGCGTAAACGATATTATTTGTTATTCAAATGCATAAAATGCTTGTTTGTGGGTCTATGGTAAGTTTTCTGTGTGTGTGTGCGTGTGTGTGTGTTTGTCGGGCAGAGCACTAATCGCTGTGCATGAAAACACCCTCTCGCTCTCTTTGACTCTGTCTCACCCCTTCTCTCTCCCTCTGATTGTCCGTCCTTACGGGACCAAATAACCACAGGAAAGGCTGGACTCTTAAGATGAAAAGTGTGTGTGTGTGTGTGTGTGTGTGTGTGTGTGAGTGTGTGTGTGTGTGTGTGTGTGTGTGTGTGTGTGTGTGTGTGTGTGTGTGTGTGTGTGTGTGTGTGTGTGTGTGTGTGTGTGTGTGTGTGTGCTAAGTCAAAGTTATTCACTGACAGACATCAAGGGTCAACAGACAGAAAGAGTGACAGCCAGGCACACTCACACACGCACTCACCCACACACACACACACACACACACACACACACACACACACACACACACACACACACACACACACACAGAATGTCTCCTCTGAGTGAGGCCAGCGCAGGGTCAGACATGCAAGCACATGCACACACACACATGCAGGCAAGGTGGCAAGCATGAACCCACGCACGCTAACAAACAGATGTGAACCCACACACACACAAACAGACTCTCTCGCTCCCTCTCTCTCTCACACAAACACACACGCACACACACACACACACACACACACACACACACACACACACACACACACACACACACACACACACACACACACCCACACACGGCAGACAAATCAGCACAGCACATATTGACATGCTTTGACAGATGAATTAAGTAAATGATTTTATAAGGAGATTAAAAGGATTTTAATTTACGCAATCTCTCTCCGGTCCCCTCATCCCTCCCTCCGGTGAGCTCTCTCACAACCCTCCACTCCCATCCCGCTCTCTCTCTCTCGCTCTCTCTTGCTCTCTCTCCTGCGCTCATTCCCTCCTTCAGCCCCGGCAAATAAAAAAAAGGGAAAAGCAGAGCGAACCAGCGCTGGAGCGCGGAACACCGGGAGGAACTGAGAAAGAAGAATAAAGATTTATAAATATTCTCCAACAATGTGGATCTCTAAATCAAATGAGACACACGTGTTTTTTTTGTTCTTATTTTTCTATAAGTAAAACCATATTTATCAACCAAAGTGGATTTTAAACACCATCACATTATTAAAAACACACTTTAGAAAGCTGCAAAGTCAACAGCAAATTGTCATTTTCCTGCGCTGTCTCCATGACAAGCATGCAAATAGAGCCAAGATATGAGTGAAATATTCTGCCTTTTAATTTGAGCCAATTCCAATGAACCCAAAATTGAGATCAGTTAGATGACGGCTGTAAATGCTTCGGAATCTTTATTTCTTTCTCACAAATTTTAGAACGCTCAATACAAAATTTAGAAAACATATGTAAATAGAGAAATTACAAAGCATTATGTTTTAAGTGTTTGTGTTTTATGTTTTAAATGGTCAATGTTGCATTGATGACAAAATCCATTTCAATGTAGAAATGTGTTCAGTCGGCCTGAAACTGAGAATAATTGAAAATCCAATCCATGTTTTTAAGAGCTTTTGTGCACACAGAGACTAAAGATGTGATAATAAGGTCACTTTGCTTCCAAAATATATATATTTTTACAGAACCAAAAAAACATTTTTCTGAAGTGTAAAGTATAAATTCTATTGGTGTTAATTAAAGGAGGACAAGATGTACTCGAAATTCAAAAGAAATCCGTCAGAATTTTACCTCATCATACCAAAAGTAAATTTTGTCCGAGTAGGGTGATGGATTAAAAAACGAAACGCATATCGTTAAAAAAAATGTTTTTGAAGCGTAAAGCCCGTCTCAGTCACCCTTTCACACCAAAAACCCGAACCTCAAACGACTTTAAGGACCGCTTTCACTTTTTCCGCGTTGTCACACGGATACAGAAAAGCCACCAGAGACACTGGAGTCACGAGATGATAAACGGAAATTATATATACTTAATGACATGCAAATGGTATGTATGAGCCGGCATGAGGGGAACGCAATTATGTTAATAGCCGGTGCTCCGCTTGTTGTTGTTATTATTATTATCATTATCATCATCATTATCCTTAATATTTTAATTAGTGTACGGAGGATCAGCCTTAGAGGGGAGAACGGATGGCTGAGCGGAGAGAGAGAGAGAGAGAGAGAGAGAGGGAGAGAGAGGGAGAGAGAGAGCAGGAAAGAAGTCAGGAAGGACGGCCGGATGGGCAGAGGAACGGAGCA
>NC_137190.1:14490394-14492894 GCF_960531495.2 Zeus faber | reverse complement strand
GCACTGTGCCTGAGTGTGGACAGCAAGCGGCTTCTGAGCGTCTCAGACCTTGGATCAACCGCGTGTCGTGTGAAGAGTGAGTGTGTGTGTATGTGTGTGTGTGTGTGTGTGTGTGTGTGCCCCCGTCAGTATTAAAATTGTTAATTACAGATCCCGCCCATCCCTGTAGGCCGCCCTGAGTCCTTTCCGTTATTTCTATTTAGAAAATCGTCTTGAGTCGTCCAGCGAGCCCTGTTTCCCTTCCCTGTCCCCTGGGCCAACCCACCCATTCATTCAACTATCTCGACATTTTCAACCAGGTTCCCCGTTCGTTCACATTTCTCTGTCCCGAGGTTTCAAATGTAATTGGGTATTTTATCGATTGATGTTCAATACCACTCATCAATTTGTTCCTATGTTCGTTGTGGGCGAAGGCAATGTGTTCAAATCCCTCACACGGCCTTAGAATCTGTGGATTCAGGATGACTTCAGGTAGGTTGGTTTGTAGTTTGGTCACAAATAAGAGTGATGACCAACTCTGATTAATTATTAATGGCATAAAGGTGTGTGCATTTATTTATTAATCACTTGACTAAATGCATGCCACAGCATTTAAGAAACGGTATTTCTGGATTGTAAAGAACCGATCTTTGATATACACATCAATATTTATTTTTATTGAACACTCTCTGCTGAGATTTAACTGACATATTATGCAAATATAGTGCTTGTGTGGAGCCAAAATGTACATACTTCAATTCATGTACAGTACATCTGTTTGTATGTGTGTGCGTGTGTGTGTGGTTTGTGCATGCATGTGTGTGCGTCTTTGTGTGTTTGTCTAATGACCTGTGTGAGTAATTACTTCAAAGGCAATATATGTGGGTGTTTAAGTGTCTGTGTGTATTCATGTATCTGTGTTTGAGTGGCTGTGACTGTCGTCAGTGTGTTTAATGGTGTGTGTGGGAATAATCATTTAATCCGACTGCCTCCATTTGAGAAGTGTGTAAATGTAATTGTGTGTGTGTGTGTGTGTGTGTGTGTGTGTGTGTGTGTGTGTGTGTGTGTGCGCGCGCACAATTATTGCTCACTGTAACATAAACTAAAGAGAGGGTTTGACAGGTGAAGTGTAAAAGTAAAAAGAAGTGAGGTGAGATAGAGGGAAAGGTGACCAAGGATCTCAAAAAAAAAAAAAAAAAAAGACGGCGTGCAAGCCGAGGTGGTGCAAAAAGCAAAAGGAGAAGCCAAAATTAGGAGAAAAGATACAGAAAGAGAGAGAGAGAAGAAGTGTGTAGGAAAGAAATCTGCCTTTCCCATCTTTTTCATTCCGCACTCCATCCCTTCTCCTTGCGTCGGGCTCCAAACTGCCTGCCTGTGAATTTATAGTTGGCCCAATGATTGCTTCCCGGGCCATGATGGCTGTAAATTGCATTGCCATTTGGCAATGCAATGGGCAGTTAGAAGGTATACAAGTAATTATTTCCGCTTGTGCTGATTGAGACATTATTCCAACACGGGGGCCCCAGAAAAAAATGACAGCATTCTGAAACAACTCTGTTTTAATTTCCCAGCATTCCTAATTAGAATCTCTATGAACGCAGGGGGCTTTTATGTCGCTTCCTCCAATGGGGCCAGAAATAATTAAACTGTCAAGGGGAAATAAATACGTATAAACAGGGCATAATTTTTACAGCACGCAGCACCTTGTCAGGCCGTGACTTTTGCGGAGAAAAACAATGTAGAGAACAATGCCGGGGCATCGAGGACACACACACACACACACACACACACACACACACACACACACACACACACACACACACACACACACACAGGCGCGCGCACACAGACACGCGCGATATGCACGCATGCAGAAATTGACATGCACGCACACTCACACATACAAACATCACCTTTAATACACACAAGGGTAACAAAGCACACACCGAATAAAACCCATGTACAGTACATATAAACAAACACACATGTACAAACGCAAATACACACACATTAACTTTCCCCCACTCTTTAGTGTTTTTCAACAACGATTTAAGTAGATATTTATAGATAGTAGATATTATCACTGAGTATATTTTGGTAAGTTACTCGATAGTTCGAGAACTGCAGAGCTATAATTTAATTCATTTTAGGAATAGTAATCATAGAAAAAAGTAATGCACGCACGCACGCACGCACACACACACACACACACACACGTGCCGAGTCCCAAAAACAATCCCATGAAGACCATAGACTTTTCTGTTCATCCCCAAAAAAATGTACTTCATAAAAATACTTAAATAAAGAGGATCAGGACTGAGGACAACCTATTGTAGGGAAACATTCTCTGCCCCCACCTCTCTCTCTCTCTCTCTCTCGCTCTGTATCCATCTTTCTATCTCACACCCACACACACACACACACACACACACACACACACACACACACACACACACACACACACACACACACGTGCGTGCGCGTGCGCACGCACAGAAAAACACACTACATATGTACTCTA
>NC_137190.1:14477894-14480394 GCF_960531495.2 Zeus faber | reverse complement strand
GTCAACCATTACAAGGATCAAGCTTTTAACTACAGTACAAGCCAATGCAGCAGACTGCAGAGTAGTCAAACTATTTAGATATAATATACATTTGCAAACTACACATAAATATAATATAAATATATTCTATTATTTTATAACATTAAATTATAATATAGTCATATCTGTGTTTTATATATTGAAAAAAATATACACATAGCAATTTTGAATGTAATTATTCCATTTCATTGGATTACATTACATTACATTACATTACATTTAGCAGACGCTTTTATCCAAAGCGACTTACAATTGTTCAAACACCGACGGACGCAGCCATCAGGAGCAATTAGGGGTTAAGTGTCTTGCTCAAGGACACTACAGCATGCTAGCAGGAGGAGCCTGGGATCCAACCAGCAACCTTTAGATCACTAGACCACCAGCTCTACCGCCTGAGCTACCATCCCCATGATTACCATTTTGCTTCGGTGTTAAATGCTGAATAGAAAAGTTGAGAGAGAAAATGAGAATAATCAACTTGTACTCACTCAATAAATCTACTTTCAATACGTGATAATTTCCACCCTCTCCCCCCTCTCCTTCTCTCGCTCCACCTCAACTACCTTACTCCTCCACCCCTCCCCCACCCCTTCGCTCTACAACTCTTCTTATTGAGCGAAGGGGGGGAACAAACTTGTTTTGTTTCTCCCTCTGTCCCCTGACACCTCAAAACCCTGTTTCCAACCTCTCCCTCCCCTTGTCACTCTTCCGTTCTGCCACTCTCTCCCCCTCTATCCAAACTCACTCCTCCCCCTCCTCCCCCTCTACACCCGTTCCCCTATCCCTCACTTCCTCTCTCTCCCGCTCTCTCTCTCTCTCTCTCTCTCTCTCTCTCTCTCTCTCTCTCTCTCTCTCTCCATCCCTGTCTGTCTCTCCAAACTCGCTCAAGCACAACTAAGCCGGGAGTTTGAGTCCCAATGAGAGTGGTTAGGGCAATCAGGGCTTTTCACACCCTCTGATGCTCTTAAAAGGTGGAGGGATCAGGCGCCCCTGCTGTACCGCCATACCCTATTCACACACACACACACACACACACACACACACACACACACACACACACACACACACACACACACACAAACACACATTCTTGCATATTCATATATACACACACATACACACAAGTGAGCTTGCATGCACAAATATCCGTGTGCTCAAACTCATAGACAAAACTGTTCACAGATGGATAATCCCAAACACACACACACACACGCACACACACACACACACACACACACACACACACACACACACACACACACACACACACACACAACCACACACATGCACTGCCACAGAGTCCCAGAGCCAGTCCCCCATTGAGTCAAATGAGCTTGTTATTAGAGTCAGAGCTCCGCGGGTGCCAGGAGTCAGTTGAGCCGAGTAGACTAGTTAAAGGAGCTGTTGATTATGCAGTACATTGGGGTTGCCATGTTGGGGCTTATTCAGGAATTACGCTAGAAGAAGCCTATGTTTATCACCCGATTACATCATTTATAAAGAATGATGAATGAATGATAAAATGCATATGGAACCAAGTCCATCCGATTGAGAGAACAAAAAATGCCATATTGAAACATTAAAAATATATTGGGTTCTTCTTGCTAAAGAGCGTGTTTTGGATTTTAAAAAAATACCTAAAACAGGTGGGAAACACTTTATTTTAAATGTAATTTTTTTCTTCCAGAAATGCCAGAAATTCCTGTCCAAACATGTGATGGTGCGGTTTTAACAATGCATTATCGTATGGCGCTTGACAATATGCAATATGCACTAAACAATAGGTTTCCAGTTACCTTAATGGATTTTAGTAATGTTAGAGTAATGCTGGAACTACTTCTAGAACTGGAACAACTTGAAAAAACACGAAAAGAACAAAAGACGATTCTAGGAAAATAAAAAAGATGTATTGAACGTCTTTCCATACACGTATAGAAAGAGCTCTTCCCAACAGGAAGAAGGCAGCCGTGCTTTTGAATGCTTCCAGAAATACAAAATGTACAGTTCCATGCTCCCGCTAATGCGGCAAAAATCTGTGACGCTATCACTTTACACCATAACGGACAACGCAGTCACTTTGCACCAAAGACACACACACGCGCGTGCACCCACACACACACAGACACACACACACACAGACACACAGACAGACACACACACACACACACACACACAACCACACACACACAAAGGAGGGGTAAATCACTGCATCATGTTATCAAATCCTACTTTAACCCCCCTGCTGACAAAATGGGAACGGAGCAATGCAACAAAAGAAAAAAAACTAAACGTTTTTTATTAGCTCCAACAAGGTAGTTTATCTGCCCTCCTACTCTCCTCCCTCCCCCTCTCCTCCCTTCCCTCCTCTCCTCTCTGCTTTTTATATTCCACTCCTCTTCCCTCCCCTTTCTCTGTCCTCTTCTGTTGTTTTTCAATTTCATCAATTTTGCCGTCTCTTTCT
>NC_137190.1:14467894-14472894 GCF_960531495.2 Zeus faber | reverse complement strand
TACCAAAAGTGGTCCAAGGAAGGACAACCGGTGAACTGGCGACAGGGTCATGGGCGCCCAAGGCTCATTGATGCGCGTGGGGAGTGAAGTCCAGCCCGTCTGGTCCAATCCCACAGAAGAGCTACTGTAGCACAAATTGCTGAAAAAGCAGTGGAAGGAGGTGGCCTGGTCTGATGAATCATGTTTTCTTCTACATCATGTGGATGGCTGGAGTTAGGGTCCAAGCCGATGGAGAATCTGTGGGATGTGCTGGAACACGCATCGGGTTTGTTCCATGGATCGGAGCAAGCCCGATCCATGGGGACCCAACCTCGCAACTTCCAGGACTTAAAGGATCTGCTGCTAACGTCTTGGTGCCAGATACCACAGGACACCTTCAGAGGTCTTGTGGAGTCCGTGCCACGACGGCTCAGAGCTGTTTTGGCGACATGAGTGGGACCTACACGGTATTAGTGGTTATTAGTGGTGGTTTTAATGTTGTGGACGATCGTGTATGATTTAACCAGATAATTATATACAATGTATTATTATTATTATTATTATTATCATTATTGCTATTATTATTATAGTAATAATAATAAAATATCCATAAAGTATAATAAATGTTCAATTTGAATAAGAATGTAAAAATCTATTGATGAGTGCAGAAGTGGATTGTGTGTGAGTGTGTTTTACTAGGCCCCGTTTCTCCCCCTCTTTCCTTCTTCCAAGGCTTTTTTCTCTCCCCAACCTTATATGTTTCATTTTCCTTCACACATTTGTCCCTTCATCACTTCCTTTCGATCCCTTTCCTTCCCTCTCTCGCCCCCAACACACACACACACACACACACACACACACACACACACACACACACACACACACACACACACACACACACACACACACACACACACACACACACACACACACACACACACACACACTTCCACACTGCGTCCACCAAACATTTTTTCTCTCTTCTCTGTTCTCATGAAAGACAATTAGACCCAGCAACATCAAACCTCTAGCATTAACTGTCTCTCGGCCCTTCCTGTCTCTCTCTCTCTGTCTCTCGTTCTCTCTCGCTCACACACACACACACACACACACACACACACACACACACACACACACACACACACACACACACTCCTCTACCCCTTTGTGATGCGGCCTTTTCTTACATGCCTTGGCTGAGAAAAGAAGGGATAGCTTGCTGCGGGTTGCTCCTGGTCAGGTCAGGAAATACAAAAAGAGAGGAGTGGAGAAACAGAGGAGGTGAGTAAGAGGCAGAGGAGGAGAGAAAAGGAGAGAGGGAAGAGAGGAGAGGAGACCCCAGGACCGATGAAGTTGACCGCCACTATCTAATGTGCGTTGATGAACGTCTGCGTGTGTGTCACTGATTTAAGTTTTTAAGCCTCTGCTGAGGCTCAAAACCGGGGACTGAGGATTGAGGCCCGGGCGAAGAGAAAAAGGCGAAGAGAGATGGAGAAACAGAGGGATGGAAAAAAATAGCAGAAATTAAGAGAGAAGGGGAGCGGGCTATAGTACAGAAAAAAATAAAGAGGTGAAGAAGAGGAAGAATGCAAGAGGAACCGGGGAACAGAATGGCAGAAGTGACGGTGACAGGATGAATTAAATAAAAAAGTTATTGAAGAAATTATTGAACCACTAACAAACAAATGCATAAATAAGCGAATGAACGAACGAGGGCTAAATTAAACCATCAGGCCCGCAGCCCCCCTCCCTCCCCATCTATAGAGTAATCAGGCTATTGATCAACCAGGCCTCTCTCATAGGATTGACCATTCCTTATTGGTTATCAATATGTGGGCCACTTAGGCCATTTAGAGGTGACTGGACAGCACCAGCGCTGTTGCCACTAATGAGAGAGGAATGGAGTTACGTCAAGTGGCAAGTACTTTATATCCGTGTGTGTGAGTGCATAAATCCCTCTCCACCGCTTAGCCGCTTGTGATTCTAAATTTAAAGAAGAAGATTATCAATATCATTCATATAATCTATTTACTGAATTGCTTAAAGGTGGTAACACAGGAAAGAGCGCGTATGAAAAACACAAGAAAAGAAAAAAAGGCATGGTTGTGGATGTACACACACCAGTGGTAGAAGTACTCACAGCTCTAACCTAAGTAAAGGTACAAACACCCTGACACAAAATACCTCCAGTGAAAGTACCACTTCGGCATTTCTCCTCAAGTAGAAGCATACGGGTATATGTACTTTCTTTTAAATGTCCTGAATGTCTCACTACTGTGGTGAGTGCTGTCTGGTGAAGCCAAAGGCAGGAAACAACGGAGGCTCAGGAGTCGGTGCAAAGGATCAAGGGTTTATTGCCTAAACAGGCATGGGCCAAAACCAGGGGAACAGTCAGAGAAAGCAAACCTATCTGGCAGGGAGCAGGCAGAGGTTTCGGACAGAAGGTACAGGAAACAGGTACAGTAGTAGATTAGCCATAGTAGCCATAGTAGTGTTGACGCAGCGGATAAGACGATCTGACAAGGAGTGAGTGAACGGGGGAACAGGTTAAAAACAGGTGGAGTGACGAGGAAGGTAAAGACAGCTGGCTCGATTGCTGAATGGGGTCAGGCGTGCAGTGGCAGGAATACAGGACCAGAGTGACCGACAGAGGGAGCCAGAGAGAGAGAGCGCAAAACCATGACCCCCCCCCCCCCCCCCCCCCCAAAGAAAAAAAAAGTCAAAGTCTCTCAAACCAGATAAACTGAAGTAAGTATAGATTGAAGTAAAGTAAGAAGATTGAAAAATGTTGTTAAGTACAGTAACAAAGTACTTGGATTTTCCACCCCTGACACACGCACGCACGCACGCACGCACGCACGCACGCACGCATGCACGCACACACACACACACACACACACACACACACACACACACACACACACACACACACACACACACACACACAGCTGAGTGGTGGGATGGAAAGGGAAAGCCGAGCTGGACCCACAGTGGGATAACAGGAGTCCAAGAATAGTGGCAATCGATGGATGGATGGATGGATGGATGGGTGGATAGATGGATAGATGTCTGCATGGAGGGAAGATGTGGGGTTGGCACAGAGAGAGGCAGGGAAGAGGAGAGAATGGAGGATAAGATGAGTGGTCCCCTGGGTGGAGGGGTGATAGTCTCACCAAACGGTTATGAGAGAAAGATCTTCCCCCCCAAACCGAAGGAAGACGGACGAGAGGAGGAAAGGAGACGAGAGAGGAGATGTGGATGGCAGAGGAGAGAAATGGAGAAATTAAGGATTGGAGACAAAATACATAAAATACATATATATATATATAAGAATAATCAGGTCAGACTAGGTACTGTATGAGGCGGAGCATTACTCGGAAAAAAAAACAGAAGACAGGGACAGGAGGAGAGGGGAGACCAGGAAGTGGAGGGGAGGAAAGTAGATCGAAAGAGGGGCGAGGGTGAGAAGAGCTAAGAAGAGGACTTGAGTACCGCGTAAAGAACTTAACAATTTTACCAATGTTTCATTTATATGAGTATTCCTAAACCTCCTGATCCCACCAAAACTCTGCACGTACAGTATGCAAAAATGTGATTGGAAATCTGAGTCAGAGAATCAACCACACACGCACGCACCCGCGCACGCACACACACACACACACACACACACACACACACAGAACTGAGAGTTTGAGAGTACTGTAGCTTTAAAAAAAGCCGGGTATCGACGAGCAGAACTAGTCAATGACCATCAGAGGAAAACAGAGACCGCTATTAGCGAGCCAGTCAATGGCTAAAGCATTCTGGGTAATTCTAGCACACACACATACACTGCCACTTGGGCGCATACACATCGATGGCAACAGGACACCCCTCAGGGTCCTCGGACCGCGCACCGGAGAACGTAAGTACACACATGCACGCACACACCGGCACGCACGCACGCACGCACACACACACACACACACACACACACACACACACACACACACACACACTTGAAGTCGAGTATGATTGTCCTCTTGTTGGTGGGTCTGGTCATTTGTGGGTCTTCAGGTGGCTGTAGAGACCAATCCTTGATCCACAGGTTCTGTTGCAATGGGGGGCATTTGTGGATGGTTGTCATGACAGTGGCAGCTGGAGGAGCCCATTTGGTGGTGGATCTCTCCTTTATTTGTTGCCTCTTCTGCGGCACGGTGGAGGTCGTTTTCTTTCTGTGCCGTGCCTTCATACTGTACGCCATCCTCCTCCACAGGTTTCTGTTGAGAGCCACCTCCTCCCAGTTGTTGAGGTTGAAGCGGCACTTTCTCAGGTGGGATTCGACGTTGTCCTTGTACCGCTTTTTCTGTCCCCCTTGGGTAGGCTGCCCTTTCTCCAGTTGGCCGCAAAGCATTTGCTGTAAAGCATTTGTTTCAGAAGGTGATTATTTAGCATGGGTTTTATGTGTCAATCGCAACGGGTGCCAGGGGACGGTTGTGCTGGGGGTGTTTGCCTCCTCCAAGATGCATCGCTGGTGATACTGCTCCGAGGTTTTCATATGTCTGCTGTAGGTGGTCCAGCTTTCGGCCCCATGAAGCAGGGAAGGCAAAACTACGGTTTGATTGACAAGGAGCTTCGTCTTTGTCTGGATGTCCTGATCCTCAAACACTCTTCCTCAGCCTAGCAAAAGCCCCATTGGAACAACCTGTACGGTTCTGAACCTTGGCATAAATGACAGCTCTTGTGGAAAGAAGACTTCAAAGCTAGGCGAAGTGATCCACATTCTCCAAGATGTTGTTGTCCACACAAATTGTGGGTGCTTGGGAGGGTTAGTCAGGTGCTGGTTGGTGTAAAATCAGAGTCTTCTTGAAGTTGAGATCAAGTCTTAGGAGCCGGTAAGCTCTGAGCAACTACCGCATTGTCATCTGCATGCTGGAGCTCCAGTACTGTATGGCTGGTGAGGTGGAGGATGGTTGCAATGAAAATGGTAAACAGGGTTGGTGCAGTGATGCAGCCCTGCTTGACACCAGCGTCACCACTAC
>NC_137190.1:14450394-14460394 GCF_960531495.2 Zeus faber | reverse complement strand
AAACAACTTCCATTCATATGCTTTCTGTATGTCTCTCTCTCTCTCTCTCTCTCTCTCTCTCTCTGAATCACAGGAATACAGTATTCTGTAAAACCAAGCAATGCTTACTGAAACTGTAGGCTGCAGGTGGAGTTCAATCGATGGCGAAAATTTTGTGGGGACGATTCAAAAGAGGCCGATCTCAAACTACCTGGGCTCTGTGGATCAACAAGTGATTAAAGTGGAAGCTACGGTCAAATAGGGAAGAAATAAACAACAATTCTGAAAGGCTGTGGGGAGGACGGACAGAAAGACATAAAGACACACAAAGTAAGACGGAAAGGAAGTTACAGTAACAGACAAGACAAGACCTGCTGTTAAAGACACAGACACACACAGACACACAGACACACAGACACACACACGCACACACACACACACACACACACACACACACACACACACACACACACACACACACACTAGTTGAGATATGCAGGTCTGCCACTGAACAGGATTACCTCTGTCATGGGAAGACTGCTATCCCCTCATCACCACACACACACACACACACACAAACACACACTTATCAGCTTGTTCAGTGAACCATTATAGTGTGCGTATGTCTATTTGTGAGTTATGCAACTGTCTGTGTGTATGTGTATGCATGTGTGCAGGGTGTGTTTGTGTGCATGTGTGCTGGGTGTGTTTGTGTACATGTGTGCTGGGTGTGTTTGTGCACATGTGTGCTGGGTGTGTGCACTGGGAAGTCTCTGATGGCAAGGATTAGGGACTCTTGACTCCACAACCTCTCTCTTAGTCTCTCAGCGAAGAACGAGCACACACACACACACAGACACACACACACAGACACACACACACACACACACACACACACACACACACACACACACACACACACACACACACTTCCCAACCCCATAACCAATCTAATACCAACTGAGGGATGGTAGAGAGAGAAAAAAAAAAGGAGTGAGAGTTTGTGACTCCCACCATCTCTGTGTGTTCTTCTCATTCTAATGTGGGAGATTCTGTTTTCATGGATCCAAAAGAGCCCTCAAGGTGGTTGGAGATGAAGAGAAACAAAGAGGAAAGGCAGAGGAGGACAAGAGGAATAGAAATATAGGAGGAGCAAGTAAAAGAGAGTACGAGAATGAGCAAGAGAGAGAGAGAGAGAGAGAGAGAGAGAGGATGAATAGAAGAGACAAAAAAAGAGGGCACTTTGGCGCTTGTTGGTGCAGCCAGCTGCCTAATATAAACTGCTATAGAACACCAAATTCTTAATATTTCAACTTGATTTAAATATTTGAATAAATTGTTGTAGAATAATATACTTTTCTAAAAATTAGAACCATTTCCTGCCATTTCCTTCCAGTTCACATTTCAACTAAAATAAAAATGCAAATCCCTCCCCCTGCGCACCATCACCTGACATCGGGATATGCAACCCCATTGCATGTATTTCCATGCACCGTATAATCTGAAATATATATATATATTTATATATATATATATATATATATATATATATATAAATACTGTATATATAAGAAAACATGGAGGAGAATGAAAGAGAGATGCAGAAAGAAAAAGCTTGAGGAAAAGAAAGAAAGAGAGATAGAGGAGGGAAATAAAGGGGGGAAACACAGGTGCAATTACAAGGTGAGACACATCCAGACAGAGAGGGAGAAAGAGGGAGAGAGAATGAGAGAGGGAAAGGACAGAGGGAGAGGGAGAAAGAGAGGGCATCAATTATTTAGCAGAGGTAACGTGAAGCTTCCTTGTATCAGGCAAAATGCTGCTTCTTCCCCAGAGAAAAGAGGGAATGAATTAGAGTGAATTTATTACAGTGTGTTTGTTTTTTGTGCATGGGTGTGTGCCTGTGTGTATGATTCTCTGTCTTCTCACGCACACGGGCGCACGCACGCACGCACGCACGCACGCACGCACGCACGCACGCACGCACGCACGCACGCACACACACACACACACACACACACACACACACACACACACACACACACAACCACACACACACACACACACACACACACACACACACACACAGAGTGAGGGATCCTGAGAATCCCGTGCCTTTTTCCAGGTTCATTAATAAAACAGCAGTTCTTTATATGTGCTCTTCCCCTAGCTGTCTTGCCTTTCATCCTCTGTTTGTTCACACACACACTGGGATTTCTTTTTTTTCTGTGTGTCTGCGTGTGTTTGTGTTTAAACTCCTGCTGGGATTTGGGGAAGGCCCCACTGTTTGTTCATCAGTAAAACAATAGTCAAGCACATCACTATACATATAGCTGCTCTTTCAGAAGAGACACTTATGGGAATACCATTCAATTTAAAGATTTGTGCTTTGTGTTCCCATTCCTCAGGCGTTCACTTGCTCCATTCAATCGATGTTTTTTTCAATAACATCTCACTTTGGAAAATTTCTCGAAATGAAAAATTGAAACAATATTCTTTTGTTCACATTTGCCAAAGTGGATGGTGGAATGTCTGCTCTAATTCTATCTGTTGTATCTACTTTGTCTACTAATAAGGAAAGCTTTTCAAAATGAATACATGTCAAAATAAAGAACTTCATATTTTAATATGATAAATACCTTTGCGTTGAGGCCTGGCAAACGCAATTCATGTATCAGAGGTAAGTCCACCTTCAAGTATGAAACTATAATAAGGGATATTATTGTACTTGTCATTCCTAATAAGTAGATTAATCAAAGCCCAAAAACTAAATTTAAAACATATTTTGCACAGCACATTGCTTCTACATCGTTCAACCACTCATCACTGCAAATACTCAAAATATCTCCAAATGCCAGTCCAACCGGCTCCTCCAAGACCCATACATGCACCGTTTCCCCACTCGAACCGGGGCCTCCGTACCATCAGAGACGTTTTAAGTGTGTTTGGGGAGCAGAAAACAGCACTTACACACCGCACGCCCATCACTCACATGCGCATGGCCAGCTCGTTAAGCGGATAACGTGCTGACCCTCCACTTACAAACAGCACTCCACCCCAGCACACACACACACACACGCCACACACGCCACACACACACACACACACACACACACACACACACACACACACACACACATTCACACGCATACACACACACATGCACACAGGCACACACACACATACACACACGCATACACAGGCACGCACGCACGCACGCACACACGTTCACGCACACACACACACACACATATACACACAAGCATACACAGGCACGCACGCATGCACGCACACACGTTCACGCACACACACACAAACACACACACACACACACACACACACACACACACACACACACACACACACACACACACACACACACACACACACACATCCAAGGAGCTACAGATGAATCAAAACATGAAACAAGTGTTTTAATGAACACACGTCCAGGAGGTGCGACGTGGAATACCCAGGTGTATGACGCACACCTGGGAAGAAGTTAAGAAAAATGGAAGGGGACTAATAGAGAAGGGCGAAGGGAGGCTAGCCAAATGGATGTGACTGCTGCCGCCTATGTCCTTTAGAGGCAAGGCAGCGATTATTAATAATTTGTTGGCCCTCTGTATTGTGACATGGGAGTGTGTGGGGCCACCCGCAGCTCTCATTCGGCAGCTACAATCTTTCATCGTTAATGTTTTTGGGGGGGGAAAGTTACAATCGAAGGGTTCCAGACGGCACTTTTCCTGCAGGAAGGAGGAGGAAAGACAAGGTACTGTTGTACTCTTGGCTGGTCACGTTACTCATTCTCATACAATTTCAAATGTAATTCACCCAACGGCACCGTACAGTGGCAACTGACAGTCGCGCAGAGAGAAGGAGAAAGCAAAATTTTTTACGGAGAAAAGCCGGTTTGTACCGCGTACCGCTGTGGAGAAACGGAGAAATACGCTACGGTGATTCAGGCGCCGCACAGCAAGGACGTCCTGCATTCGAATCCTGGCTTCCCCGGGTCCTGTCTGTGTGGTGTGTGCATGTTAACCCCCGCGCATGTGTGTGTGTGTGTGTGGGGGGGGGGGGGGGGTGTCCTCCGCTGCTCCAGTTTCCCCCCCCATCAAAGACATGTTATGTTATTCGGGGTTAATGCTCCTGTCGGTGGCACTGGCAAAAGCTGGAGTTGGTCCCAGGTCCGCACGGCTCCTATGGGACGGGTCAAATGCAGAACACTCATTTTGTTGCATCCCGCTTAGATATTCTACCATATTGTTTTAATGGGTTTTGATTATTTCAAAGCCTGTGGGTTGAGTGTTTTTGAGGAACGGCCTGTTCTAAACGGAAGACTTTAGTGCCCGTCGGCTTCACTCGACCGCCTTCTGAAAGAGGCTCTTATCAGCGGAGATCTGTCCTGGTCTCAGTGGGAATGCCATTCATGACGAACGAGGGGTGACTTCAACTTCCGGCTTGGGACACACCAAACGAGTCAGGCTTATTGGGGTGGGAATTAAAAGCGGGAGTAGGAGGGTTAGGGTGAAAGAGAGAGGCAGGAGAGAGGAACCAAACAGCCTTCTTTCGCTCGCTCTCTCTCTCTCCCCCTTTCTTTCTCCCTCTCTCGCTCTCTCTCTCTCTCTCTCGCTCTCTCTCTCTCTCCCTCTCTCTCTCTCCAAGTTGCTGCTGCTGTGACATGACTTACTGAAAATAAAGGAACCTTAAAAGTCAAGTCTCCAATCGGCTCCCCCCTCATTTCTCCATCACCATGTTCCTCGTCCTGCATCGTCCCTCTTCCCTCTTGCTTCCTCCCTCCCTCCGCGTCCTCATGTGATGTCGCCGTGCTGCTCTCTCTCATTGCCTCTCTCGGATGTGTCTGTCGTTCTCTCTCCTCTGCCCGGTTCTACTCCTTTTCTTTGGCTGTCAGTCTTCCTTTCCCTTCTCTGGTTCTCGCAATTTGCGGACTACCTGTCTCTCTCTCAGCAGTCCGTTGGGTCCGTCTCTATTGTCTACGTCATGGGAAACGTGTGTTTGGAAAATAACTTGAATAAGAAATCAAGACAAAGAATGTTTATGTTGTATATACTGTAAGCCTATATATGTGTGTATCCGTGTGTGTGTGTGTGTGTGTGTGTGTGTACTGTATGTGTGTGTGTTTGTATAAGTGATTGTCTTAACTCTGTGAATGCATATGGCTGACTCAGTGATTCTGTCTTCAGCAGCACAGCTGCATCTTATCTGCACTGCTGTGACGTGTGTGTGTGTGTGTGTGTGTGTGTGTGTGTGTGTGTGTGTGTGTGTGTGTGTGTGTGTGTGTGTGTGTGTGTGTGTGTGTGTGTGTGTGTGTGAGTGTGCTCTTTATCTGGAAGAGGAATCTTAACAGTTTTCCACATTAGAGGAAGGGAAATGTCAGAATGCTATTGTAAGAGATCCACTTCCTGTCTGATAAGCAAAAATTTCTCTCTCTCTCACTTGCTCCATTCCTCTCTCTCTCTCTCTCTCTCTCTCACACACACACACAGACACACACATCCACTGATAAGCAAAAATCTCTGTCTTCCCCAATTTCACTTTCTTCTCTCTATCTCTCTTTCTAATAAGAAGAGGGCTGCTGAGCACACCAAAGCCGACAGTGGAGTTTCTAAAAGAAATAAAGAAGGAGAGAAAGAAAGAGAGCGAGCGAGAGAGGGAGAGAGGGAGAGAGAAAGAGAGAGAGAGAGAGAGCGAGAGAGAGAGAGAGAGAGAGAGAGCGAGAGAGAGAGAGAGAGAGATTGCATATTACTAAAGTCTACACATGATGCACCTGAATGGATAGAGAGAGATCACAAAATTCCATTTGACTGTCCACACTGATTCCCAAATAATCATATGAGCAAAAGTATTGTGACATATTTTCAATTATTTGGTATTGTGTAAATATTCATTCTCAAATGAATTTTGTAGCACATTGTATGTAACTTTTTCAAGACAGCTTGACTTTTTGGCCGATTTTGTCATACTCCACGGCAAACGACATTACAAAAATCAGTAAAGTTTGGGTCTGAGAACGAGAAAGCGTAAAAAATAAAAAATAAAAAGACGTTATATAAATAAAAAGACACGGAACCTCTAGTCGGCCTTATCCTCCTCTTTCCCTCCAACCATCTCCATTTTCTCCTCTGGCGTTCCTCAAAGTTCCATCTATCCCTCCTTGACCATCGTTTCTTCATTCTCCACCCGTCCTCCATCCGATCCCACCACCCTCCATCCAGATTTCCCTCTCTTGGCTCATTTTCAGTCTTCCCTTCTTTCTCCAGTCCGTCGCCGCACTTCTTTCCAGTCCTCCTATGTCATAAGCCTATCCCAAACTGCATACACTAATTAATTCCCTTCATTTACTTGCTGTCACTCTCCCTCTCTTTGCATTTTCTTTTCTTGTTTTCCCCTCTGCACTCCTTTGCTCTCATCCCTCCCTCCCCTCTCCCTTCAAAATCATTTTCCTTGAACCTCTCTATCTCTGTCCCTCTATTCTTCCCCCCTTTGATAATTTCACTCGTTCTCCTTCCCGGCACCCTCTCTCCTCCTCATTCCCTTTCTCTTCTATATTATATTCCCTCCTTTCCCCCTCCTTCTTCTCCTCCAGTTGACCTATGTTGACCCTTGGTGATAATCGTCATAGTAACTGCAAGGACTGTGCTGTCTCCCTAAGGCCTTTTGGATATTGATGTAAGAGTGTGTGTCCCTGTGGTGTGTGTGTGTGTGTGTGTGTGTGTGTGTGTGTGTGTGCGTGTGTGTGTGTGTGTGTGTGTGTTTGTGTGCGGGGTCAGTAGTCACTGCTAATTGCTTCCCCATGACATCCCCTCTAACCTCATGTCTATGTTTTGAACCATGCCAAGTTTGCCGCCAATGCGGGAAACTCAATAAACTCATGATTGTTTTCATTTTTGAAATCTGTCCTAGACTTGGCCGAGTGGGATGTCATCGAGGAAATTCACTATTTTTTGGAACACTAAACAGTTTAGTTTTGCAGGACTTTGTTTAACTATCCCTAATGGTGAGTGACTTATGGACAGAAGTTACAATTTTAACCCTAAAATGTCTACATTTCATCTCCCATCTCATCACATCTCCCTAAAGTTCTGGAAAATAAGGACTTGATTCTGTGTGTCATGACGATGGCATGGTACCCAAAATAGCCCATGTTTCTCTGGACCAGACAATGTAATGTTCTACAGTATGTATGTATGTGTGTGTGTGTGTGTGTGTGTGTGTGTGTGTGTGTGTGTGTGTGTGTGTGTGTGTGCCTCTGGGTCTCAGTGGGCCCATCTGCTGTAAACAAAAGTAAATCAAAAACACAGCCAGACTGAACCTTACACCACTATACTTCACATACATACGTACACGCAGGCATGTACGCATGCACGCACGGACGCACACACACACACACACACACACACACACACAGACGCACACTTAGAATCGCAGACCCTGAAGAAAATTCACCCCTGATTGTAAACAGTGAGACAAGCAGTTTGGCAAAGAGAGATGACAGAAAACCATGCAGATACATACAGTGTACACCCAGAAAGAGGTGTGTGTGTGTGTACGTACAGTTCCATTCGTGAAATCCCTTCCTGTAAAATATTTTTAGTTACTGTCGAGGCAAAATGAAAACATTTCCCTGTTTTCTGGAAGGCAAAAAAAATAAAAATAAAAAGGCTTGTGGAGATGGGGTGTGAGGGAGCGGAGCTATGCATTCATCGTCTACGGAAATATGAATATGCATAAAGCAGAACAACACACACACACGCAGGTGACATGCTTGACTTGTGTTATTTCTTCTAACAACAGCACCAGATACAATTGTTCTCTCCCTCTTTTTTTCCCTCTCTCTCTCTCTCTCTCTCTCGCTCTCTAAGGATTGGGGGGAACAAGGGAGAGGAGAAGGGGAGAAGGACTGTCTCTCGGGAACACTTCCTTCCTCCTCACGGATGTAAAAACCAACCAACTAGATGCCCACAGTCAGACATACGCGTGCATACATAAAGACACAAAAACACGCGACGGCACCGAGAAAAACAATCCAACTCCAAACCTTGAGCAAAAACACCCGGCTGTCTTCTTAAAGTGTGTTTTTATATTTGCAATCAATGCACAGCTCCGCTTTTCCATCCAATTTGATAAGCCCAACGTTAAATGATCTACGACATAATCATCCGTGATATATTCCAACGTATCAGCGCTTCCCGATATGGAAAGTGTGAGAATTTGAGAAAGTTGTTTCTGAAGGCCCGGAGGAAAACCATCAACCTAAACATGGCTGCCTCAAGTCACACTGAAGTTCTGTATATTTTTTGTCCTTATTTTATCTGTGTATTCATGGTTTTTACTTATTTGGTATTGCTCTATCTACCGTACATGTCGACGATTATCTCTGAGATGACGTTTTAAACCCTACATGCATGTTCTTTAAATAGAAGTTTTTATGAAAGTCCTTTTAGTCGTATTATGTCACAGGTATGCTTCTGCACAATATTGTTTTGTTTGAATGAAACACTGAAATAAACCCTCAGTCTTTCAGGACAGCATGCATGAGGCCAAATTGCGTTTAGAATGGTGGTGTGTATTTGGTGTATATCTGTCTGTGTGTGTGTGTGTGTGTGTGTGTGTGTGTGTGTGTGTGTGTGTGTGTGTGTGCGTGTGTGTGTGTGTGTAGGCCGTGTCACTGCGTTGAGATGCCACCTTGATGAGCCTCCTGTGTCCAGAAAATGGTAAACTAAAGAAACGGGGATGACTTTCCCCTTGGGCAGCCTGTTTCTTCAGCAAATTTTAAATGGGTCCCCTGGGTGGGGTGGGGTGGGGTGAGGTGGGGTGGGGTGGGGAGGGGTGGGGTTAAGAAACTAATCCTGAGTTTAAATTGGTGGAGACAGAGTTTGAGTGAAAAAGACGATGTTAAGACACAGTAAACTATCAAAGGGAGAGCGCGTGTTTTATGCGACGTCGGCCGCATGTAGCGCGGGAAAAAAAAAAACAACGCGGCAGAGAACGTAATCAGCGGGCGTGGGGAATGGGAGAAGGTAAGAAGTGCAGAAGAAGGTGATAAGGGAGGTGGCAAGGGAGCGAGGAGGAAGAGGAGCGGGAGGCCGAGGAGGGATTTGGGGAGGAGGAGGCGGAGAGGGAGGTGAGCGGGGTCAGACAGCAGGAGGAAGCTAATGTCTTTATTTCCTGGTGAGGTGGGACCCCGCGTTTACCCCCGAGGTCATAGGTCACGGCCAAGGTCGCCGAGGATGTCGGGAGGCTATCGCCGAACGGAGGGGAAAAGAAAGTGGGCGGGGAGAAAGTAAAACCGTAATGCAATGGAGTGGGAGAACAGAGCGGGGACAGGTGAAAAGAAAGGAAGAATTGAGTTTTGCTTCCTAGTTCTGGTGGAAGGAGGGGTGGGGGCGTGCAGAGGGGTGAGGGAGAGAGGTGAGGTGCTCATGGGAGAAGGGATACACACAGGAACATGGTGACACCAACAAACACACTGTGTGCTCTCGCTCTCTCTCACACACACACACACACACACACACGCACACACAAACACACTGTATGCTCTCTCTCTCTCTCTCACACACACACACACACACACACACACACACACACACACACACACACACACACACACACACACACACACACGCACACACACACACGCACACACACACACACACACACACACACAGTACTGTATACTGTGTGTAGGCCTCTTTGCCTGTGGGGGAAGAAGTACTAAGACCATTGAAAAAACACAAATACTCTGACACAAAATGACTGTAAAATGACATATGATACATTTTTGATATTTTGAAAAATATAAATCCTGATTCCTTGTAAAAACTAAAGTAAGGTGTGTGTAATAGTGTAAAAAGTAGAGATAGATGTATCTGAATTAAAATGTAGTGGAGTAAAATTTGAACTGTTTCCTAAACTGAATAGACTTCGGTCAGAACAGATAAAAAAAATGTAAAATGAAAAATGTACTTAAGTGCAGTAATAAAATACAAGTACTGTGTTA
>NC_137190.1:14437894-14445394 GCF_960531495.2 Zeus faber | reverse complement strand
ATCTACACACATCTTGGATGGGCTTGGAACCCGATGAGTCAATCGCTGATGCAACCGAGCCACTGCTTGAATATTGTTGTACTAAAAAAAAAAAAAAAAAAGAATATTGTTGTACAATCAGCGGAGATTGTTTCTCATACGTTCAGATTGGTCATTTATTCATCCCCGGAGGGAAATTGCGTTGTCACAGGAGTTCGCATAAAAACAAGAGGCAATTATAATAAAGTAATATACATAATAAAGATAGAAAAAATGGCACTATACAAAAAAATCTAAAAGATAACAACAAAAACAGTAAATGGCAATACAGCATAAACCTAAAAAATTGACAAAAAAATATATCAGTAATATCAAATAAACCAAATTGTGCAAGATGTGTTGTGATGGCTTGTATTGAAGCCACCAGTGATATAAAGATTAGTTTCTCAGAAAAATTCAATGAAATATATATATACTTAAAAAACTTGGATCCATGCTTTTTAATGTCGCAACTGGTCCTAAAACAGAGAGCCGTCCCCCTCAATATAACATTGTCAACATAACTATATAATTTTAAATAATATAATAATACGCATTGAATGCACTTGAGCTTATTATAGAAGCAAAACAATAAATTTTTGAAGGGGACCTAATATGCTCCTTTTTACAAAAGTTAATATAGGTATCTGAGGTCCCAAAAATATGTTTCTGAAGTTTTTTGTCATGAAAATACCACTGAGATTATGCATTAGAGCCATCCTAACATGCCGCTATATCATCCAGTTCCAAAACGGGCTGTTTTTTTGTGGGAGGAGCCACCCTCCTGAGGCCTCGTGTTCTGTGAGCCAATGGGGTTTGGGGAGTGAGCCAATGGGACTCTAGGACGCGGAGATTTTTAGTTTCATGTTAACGTCGGAAAATTAAATAAAATAAAATAACAAATAAATAAATACGTCTACAATAAAAAACACACAATTTTATTGGTTTTGTTTGGAGAAATGCAGTGAATTGCATGCAGCAGCCTACAGTCTATCTAGCGTATACTATTATTCTTTTTTTTTAGAAATAAACACGCATCAGAAGTATTTTTTAAATACTTACATTTCCATCGTCTGCAGTTTCTTCACGGACAGTTGGTATCAATTCCTCTTTATTTTAAAAGATTTGTTTGTTGAGTTACTCGGATTGGGGGTGGTTCTAATTCTACTGTGGGCCCTATGCTATTCAGGGAATAGGCAAAATCGTTTTTACCAAAGAAAAGATCTCCAGACCGGTTGATGAGGTAAAACGTAATTCGGGGGAATAGACGAAATAATTCTTAAAAAGAGTAAAACAAGGGTTTTTGATTCATTTCTTGCACTGCTCTGTAGCTTTAATACATTCTATGTCATTTATTATTTTACTTTATGCATTCTTTGTCCTTTTATAGAGTGTTTCTTTCAGTTGCACAGTTTGTGCCCTAGTAGGCCCACAAGAAACCCAAATGCATGTGCACAAGCACTGAAAAAGTGAGTTTATCATAACAGGTCCACCTTAGGTTTCGAAATATTGCGTCCCCCGCTAACATGCCTCACAGTGGTTTGGTCCATTGCCTTCCATCCCCAAAACCCCTCGGTACGAGTGTCTGTGGAAGTGGTGGCTGAAGTAAGCGGCTTATTTGGAAAGTGTAACTCAAAACAAAGGACATTTTTCTTTACTCCTACCCCTCAGTAGAATAAAACACATTTACAATCATCGGGGCCACATTGGTACGGGGCAGCCGCGTGTCCTAATGCATTTTTTCTGGAATGGGCGTTCTTGTACACCTAGGGGTACTGCAGGGGTACTGCAGGGGATACAAAAAAAAAAAAAACTGGTTCAAATTAAAACACTAAAGTTCAAATATTAAGTAAGCCTCTGGCAGCCTTCGTAACATTCTGGACTTTTACAGGTTTACAGCAAAACATTGAGAGATCAAGGATCTGCTTGTTCGGGAAAACAAAATCTGATGATTAGCTGTGGAACTTGCAGGTAGGTTATATGTGCTCTATAAATGTTTTTAGTGATTATGTTTTAATTGATAATGAGAGGAAGGAGCGAACATGATAAGAAGTAGAGGCGGGTGAATTTAAAATAAAGTACATTAATAATAATAATACAACCAACATGATTCCAACACGGCTCCGGCTTTCCCACCAGCGTTGTCCTCTCCCATGTTGGTGTCAACTGCTTTCATATCAGAGACAAGATGAGGTGGAGGTGAGGTTATATGAAATTTCGTATCGGTTACCGTAGTCCCTGAATGTATGTAGAAATGCAGGAAATGTGTTCCAAAACGCACAATTTTTTTTCTGGGGGAGCCCCACGTTTTATTGTGCTCCCCCACAACCAAAGTTACGCCCTCGCATACAAAACATTTCTACACTCATTCCACAATCATAATTGTGATCCAGCGATCTCATCGAGGCCCGAGGAGAATTTAGAAATTCAGCGAGAGGGGTCCTTTCTCTCTCCATGCTAATTATTATTATAACATTTTTTATATGTTTTTTTAGGAACAACACGCTCTACTCTAGTCTATGCGTCGTAGTTCTATGTATTCAGCGCTGAGGGGCAAAACATGCTGTCCCTGCGTTAATGAAGCTTTCAGCCCCGCGCCGCAACCACACAATGACAGCTGGCAGGGGAGGGGCAGGAACTACACGCCATGAAATAAGAGGGGGTAAGAATTGATTAGCAATTTTCATTTGCGCTAAGCTAAACAAAAGAGGGCTGCTGCCCCGTTCTGCATATCATCAGAGGGAGGGAGGGAGGGAGGGGTGGTATGGGGGAGGGGGAGCAGAGGGCTGCAAGGGGGCTGCAAGGGGTTGGGGGAGAAGCGTGTGCCTGAGCACACGTATGTGTGTGTGTGTGTGTGTGTGTGTGTGTGTGTGTGTGTGTGTGTGTGTGTGTGTGTGTGTGTGTGTGTGTGTTTGGTTCGTATGTGTCACCCCGGCGAAAGAGGGTGGTGGGATGGTGTGGCGAAAGGGATTCAGGCAGGGAGGGAAAAAGCGAGAGTGAAGAAGAGGGCGACGATCGGTCTTCAAGGAGTTGAAGAGCAGAGAAAAGGTGGGATGTCAAGGTAAAGGATTGCGGAGAGAAAGAGGAGGGTGGGGAGCAGCGAAAGGGGAGGGTGTGTAACGAAGATAACGGAGGGTGAGGCGAGGGAAAAGAGAAAGTAAAAGTTACGCCAGAGAAGAGAGTTAAAGGGGTGAAGAGATGCAGGACGACAGGAGTGAGGTGGACAGCAGAGCAGGGTGGGACTCCGTGAGTTGATGATGGAGAGTGGGCCAATTGGGAAAATGAAGGTTGGACCAGGAACCACAAGCTGTTTTTTGAAAAACAAAAGCAGAGTGGCAAGGATAATAAAAAAAAAAAAAAAAAAAAAAAGAGCACACCACCTTCACTTTTAAGTTATTAAAGGCTGGATACAGAGGTTTTGACAATGGAGGATTTTGCCAACTCTGAAGAAAAAAACTGCAGTATGTGTGCAGTACTGTGGCCAAGCCATGTTGTTGTATGGACAGTTTTCTTGAAGGCTTTTTTGGCACGACGGTGAGATGCATGATGCTTTATCAACAGTGACCCTGTGGGTGTGGGTGTGGGTGTGTGTGTGTGTGTGTGTGCGTGTTTGTGTGTAGCGTGTGTGTGTGTGTGTGCGTGGGTGAGTGTGTGTGTGTGTGTGTGCGTGTGTGCGTGCGAGAGAGTGCATGCATCAGATCGTTTAAAAGAGTCATTTAAAGTCACACACACACACGCACACACACACACGCAAACACTATACCTTGAAGACCTAGACCTTCCTCCTCTAATAGATGCAAAAATTGGATTAAAAAAATAGCAGCTGGTAAGAGGAGAGGGGAGAAAAATCAACAACTTTTAACCAAAACACTGTACACAACTCCAAATTTAATTTTCTGCAAGATTAAGCACCATAATGACTAGCTTTATAAAAACCCATATCTAATGGCTTCCAATGAGCCAATCTATAGGCATTGATCTGCGCAGTATCTCGTAGACCTGCCCTGTGAAGGATATAAATGGAGAAAGAGGGGCGATGGAAAGAGGGAGAGGGAGAAGAAGAGGTGAGGGGGCAGCAAAGACAGGAGCACAGAGGAAGGAGGGGAAGGAAAAGGAAGCCTTTTAGGGCGAAGGAGAGGAAATGGAAAGAGATGAGGTTCAGGTAGTAGTAACAGTAGAGACACGGGGGTTAAGTAATAATCCTGTTTGGCCCAATTGGTTTGCCTTATAGTTGAAAACAAGGTGGCCCTGTTTACTCTTTTAATGGGATCCTGCCTAAGTCCCAAATGTCACTAAGTCTCCTTGGACGGCGTGAAATGTTAGGGAAGCCCAAGATAACAAGGTAATGGTTAATTTCATCAGTCACTGAGTTATTCTACCTTGGACGCAACATGCAACATGCACTCAGTAACTTTGGTAAAAATTGTGTTACGCTTTACTGCACTACGCCACTTCCTTTTTGTTCAGCTTTGGTAATAACTGTTTATTTGGCTGGTAAACAAAAACAAAAACAAAACAATCAATTATAATCTTGCTGGTCAAAACATAGCCGCTCTACCTCCCCGACGGTGCAGATGAGACGTGCCAGTGGTGCGCCCGGCACCTGCGCCTCAGCCGGCGCGCGACGGCCCTCACTTTGATTGCGCCACGGGGTTTGCGCCACAGGTAGCAGGGGGCCGATCCCCGCGCCTCCCGGGGAGCCGTGGCCTGAGTGCTCGCTGAAGAGGCGAGGTCCGCGCAAGAGGCGCCGTCACCTAGGTGTACATTATACCTGTGTTTGTAATATAGACTGTTGTTGAGACGTGACCGATATGGTTCATATTTGTCTGGTAAAATAAATGATTTCTGGACACCGGGCTGAGATTTACAACGATGGTGTAAAAGTGCAATTACACTTGGAAACTGTGGGGGCGCCAAATCCCAAATAGCAAAAGTTACATAGTGCTGCTTGAACCGTTTCACTGTGTTTTTCATTTATTTATTTATTTTTACTTATTGTTGGGTTTGTTGTTGTTTTTGCAAATCTTTGCCAGTTTATATGCTGAAACTAGTCTTGGACCCCAGCGAGAGCGAGCAGGGTCCTTGAAATGAACAAATGAACACATTTTTTCTTTGGGTAAGCATGTGGCAAACTTCCCCAGATTTGACTTCTGAGCCACATGCTTACTCATATGTCGGGCAATTAAAGACCTCCACACCAGAAATACCAACAATATGTCACTGCTCTTAGTGACATATTGTTGGCAGTGTCATTTATCATGTGGAGAGGTAGTAATCCAGACGCAGACACAGATCAACAGGAACAGCACAGAAGCATTCAAAACAATATGTTGCAGCCAAATTCAATGTTTCAATTTTTTTATAAAGGTTATTAGGACAAATTAGCTATCTAGTCGAATCATACGTTGTTAATCCTACACTTGACAGCTTGTTAAAAGCTCACACGGGCTGAGAACTAAAAAGGTGCCGAGCTTGCGAGGGGGGGGGGGGGTTGAGAAATGAAACAATCCTCCAGTGAAAACGCACGGGGGTTTAAATCCAGAGAGGACTGCACACTTTAATCCCCGCGGATTAAGCTTCTAAATACTCCTATCCAAGCCAATTAATTCATGCATATATCTGACTCCGGCTCTTTTCATGTCATTTAGGAGGATGGCGGGAGACTTCCTGGGAAACCAGGAGGAGGTGCGCAGCGCGTCGACATTAATGCGCGCAGGGATCCCTCCCCAGGAAGCATGCAGATACATACGTCCACAAAAACCACGCGCACACACACACGCGCGCGCGCGCGCGCACACACACACACACACACACACACACACACACAATAATGCAAAAACACAACAAAAACACAATTCATTATGCAGACATAAAAACACCCACATGGTAACATGAGAGCGGTATACATTGGGATTTTTAATGGAGGGGGTGAACAGGGATGGGATGGGGCTCCTAAACTTGACTGACACACTGTGACAGCTGAATACTAATGATGAGATCAACCGCTGGCTGAATCTACAGGATCTCACTGGGGCTTCTGGCTGGGAGAAGCATAAGAAGGATTAGCAGTAAATACAGAAGGCTTAGAGAGAACAGAGAGAGACCAGTGGACAAACTCATCGACTTGAAACAAAAGGATGGGAGGAAGGAAGAGGAGGAGGAGTACGGGGGAGAGGAGGAGGGTAACGGACGGTGGAAAATGGAAAACCGCGACGACTTTTTACACGGGCAATCGTCTAAAAGTCGTAGGAAGGAAAGAAAAAAAAAAAAAAACAATGAAAAAGGAGAACGGACAGAAGCGTCCCGGTGAACTCACTTCCTGTTTGTGATGATGTCAGTGATGACATCACACGGGGTCCAGAAGCGGACTGTGGTCTGCAGGCTTTGAACAGCCTGTGGTCTCCGGTTACCGGTCCGTCTGCCAGTGTGTATGTAGTGTGTAGTGTGTTTATGTGTGACTGTGTGTGAGAGAATGTGTGTGTGTGTGTGTGTGTGTGAGTTTGTGTGTGTGTGAATTTGTGTGTGTGTGAGTTTGTGTGTGTGTGTGTGTTCGTGTGTGAGTAGGCTGGCAGGCAGCAGTCAGTGTGCTGGGTATTAATAGGGGCTAACGTCAACAAGAAAGGCCTCCAGATAAATAAAAGCTTGTATCCAACCTTGGTCAATGATCAGTTTACATCCTGCAGACAGACACTCGGGGCATCAGAGCAACGGAATAATACAGAGATCTGGTTTAGGGGAAGATCCGACTGGGCCTTCATATTACAAAATAACTGGAAAGATACTATATTTGACAAGTAAAAGTAAGTAATTACTTGTCAGTAATTACAGAATTCATGGATTTATTCATTGTGAATATGAATTTGTATTTCTTCGAAGTGTTTGATCGTTTTGATTATCAAATATGTTTAAAATATTTTAAAATAAATAAGAAATATTTCTTTAAGAAATGTGACGAAATGTGACAATGTCCCAAAATCCGTAAAGGCAACAAAAATGTGTTGTTTTTTGTTTTTTTTTACAGAACTTGCGACATTTAAATAACCGGACAATCGTATTCATCAAACGAATCAGAACTATCCAGGAGGTGAAGATTCAAGAACACACTCCAATTATATTCCACTATAGTTTGTTTACCTAGGATCGAGGCATTCCAACCAAACAATACAAATTTGAACATTGATAAAAGCTTATTATATCGTGCACTCTTTTCAGGTCAATGACACCGATTCATCTTTAATAATGTAGGTACACTCAATCCCACAAACAAAGTAGCTGAGTCTTAAGTTACACTTCACTTCAAGCAGGTTTACAATAAGCTAAAAAAAGCTACCAAAGCAGGTGCACACCAAGGTACAGATTTGATGCAAATTAAACTGACTGAACTCTACTGTTCAGTCTAGAACATATTGTGTTTAATGACCGGGTGCGTTGCATTGACATTTCAATGCATATATGTATGAAAGTATGTATATAACCTCGTGA
>NC_137190.1:14415394-14430394 GCF_960531495.2 Zeus faber | reverse complement strand
ACACATTTAATTTAGGCGCCGCAAAGGAAATTAAAAAGCATAGCTGTTATTAATGAAGATGGAGCGCAATGAGGCTGCGCAGTTACAGAATGTGAACATGCACACAGGCAAGCACGTGCACGCACCCACACACACACACACACACACACACACACACACACACACACACACACACACACACACACACACACACACACACACAGACACAGTTTCATAGAGATAGACAAAAAAATTACATTTGCATTAATATAATTGTATTAATTACTTAAATTTACCTAAATTAAACTGTAACATATACTGCATGTAATGTTATGGGGTTAAGTTATTCTGCTCTAATCATTGGTGCAAGGCTTATTTGATCCACACAACTCCTGGCTTCCTTTTCTGTTTGAGAATCTCAAAGTCTCAAACCAGAGATGGGACCGATCCGATCCAATATCGGCATCAGGTATCCTGATACACTGGCGTGTCGATACTGACGTCACTGACTCACGGGATATCCGACTGACGTCGCCGATTGACGTGCCGATCCAAATCCCGTTCCGTGGTCCGCCTCCTCGAGGAGCTCGACTCGGCCAATAATGAACCTGTAAAGCGCCGCTCAAAGCGCGGGCGAATAGGAGGCGGCAGATGGAGCTGGGCAAACCGTCACGGATTGAAGCGGCCATTCAGCTGTGCTGCTCCTCAAAATAAGACCTCATCATTCTGGCGTACATAATATGCGCCGCCATAGAGCTGCTGGGAGTTGTAGTTCTATTCGTGAGGATTAAAAACTACGCAGATAAGTCCCTTCGGCTTGCTGGTTTTGTCCGGTTTAAAACCAGAATAATTCCATAAAAGGGTTTTGGATTCTCTTTCGCAATGAGGTCTTCCATGATTGCATTGGCTGGAGGTCCATTCCACCCGAGCGGCCCCGCTTTTTTGGACTCTAAGAAGAAAAAAGAGATCTGGTGTCGGAATCAGTATCGGTATCGGCACATGATGTATCGGAATCGGATTGGAACTGATGAAAAGTGGATCGGTGCATCTCTCGCTCAAACCAAGGAATCCCACCCCCAGCAGCTGAATAAAAGCACTTTTAGGGGTGGAAAGTTAAGGGAGCCCACGCAACTCACTTAAAATGACGATATATTAGCCTCAACAAACATTCACACAGCTCAGACGGGGGTGTGATGTCAGGATGCGGCTGTGAACCCCGCCCTGCTCCCATTCACAGTTTACACGTCATGCCAAACAGCAGCGTGGGAACAATGCGAAGCGGCGAGAAAATGTGAAGATACTCGGCTTTTGCGTTTGTAGCCGCCGCGTCTGTGGCGTGAGATGGTCTGGTCTGACCCCTCCCCTTCATTCTGCTCAAGGTTTGCCAGTCTCCCACCATTAAACGCACAGGCGGCATGGCACTCCTATTGATTAGCAAACAATGACAACGTCAATGTGTCGCAATGTGCGTTCGAGGTCATCGACTTATTGCCTCATTTCAACTCTCACTCACTTCTCCTTTATCTCCATTATTCTTACCGTCCCGCTTCCCATCTCTCTCTCTCGTTCCCCCTCCTCTTCCTCTCTCTTAATCCCAACCCTCCCCTCCTTCTCTCTATTCCTCTCTTTTCTCGCTCTTTCCCTCCTTCCGCCGCACTTTAAATAGATATTGAAGTTTTCTATTTCGGGAAGGTGCTGTTTAACTTCCTCGCGGTGCGGAGTGAAAGGCAGATGGAGGGCCATCCATCTCGCTATTCGCTGGATGACATCTTAAAATGCTATTGACACTTACCACTGGCATTAACATGCAAAACTGCACAGCATGTTTGATTCCATTAGCTCATTGCACCCAGGTTTTTTTTTTTTTTTTTTTGTCCCGTCCCGTCTGTGAGATTCTAGCCGCAATTATTGGATTGGATGTGGGATTGGCAAATTTTCTCACTTGTCAGAGAAAGGCCATTAATGCGAAAGCAGCACTGCACCACTTAAGCCAAAGCCTCCGATGCCATGAGAGCGCGTGACACTTTCACAATAGTATACTGTGCAATTGAACACTTTTGTAAGCGGGACGAGACACAGCGTGAGGAAACACGTCGCTTTCGTCTAAAAAAGTATTCTTGTTTTTATCAGACCTACAAATGATGGATCAAAACACTGAAAGCTACTGATGATTAGGCTGTTTGTTAATATCTTACCTTCCTAAGATGACGACTAATAATGCCACGGATCATTACAATAAATACGAATACACTTTATAAAGCCATTATGAAGGTTATTACTTCATATATGTATATATATATATAGCACTGTGGGGAAACCAAGGGGAGTGGTCAAGCCGCGGCTGCAGACGGCAGCGCGGTTTCCTTCCCGCGGCCGCGCAGCTGCCCCGAATCGGCCGAATAAGCGCCCAGCTCATCGATGATCGGACCGATACGTTTGTTCATCTCAGAGGGGGATGGGGGCACGGGGCTTGTCACCCGACCTGGAGCTGAGGAGGCGTCATTCCTCCTGCGCCCCGACTGATTGCTATTATAATAATTATTATTGCTGATTATCTATCGTTTCTGCCAGCGAGCCTTTCTGTTCCCTTCTCTAATAAAAACTCACTCCATGTCGGCGCCCCAGTGCCAGAAAGACTCGGAAAGGCCTAAACCCCTACTGGTGGGTCGAGACTCCCACAGGCACAAGCACCTTCAAAACAATGTTACAAATAGCTCTATAAACTCTTTACTCTATAAACAGTTACCTGCGGGAGGTTTCCATATATATATATATATATATATATATATATATATATATATATATATATATATATATATATGAAAGAGAGAAGACAGAGGGGAGATCCCTATCTCTGATACCCTCTTGTTCTGCATGCAGTTGGATACCAGCGTCTTCCCTGAGCAGAGTTCTGTATCTTTGCTGCCACCTAATGCAGACATCACACATGTCGTCTCTCTCGGCAACACAAGGCCTCTGCTCTGGCACCGCTACCAGCTTTTCCTCCGATTTTAATCTTACCTTGTGGGAATTCATATACGATCTGAAGCTTTCTCACAACACGGCATTCTTATGTGGCCAGGGAACTCGTTTTTTTTTTTTTTGTTTCTCCAGTGGTGGCTGCGCATGAGGCATTTCTGATATGCTAATTTAATCATTTGTGTCCACCCCTCCCCTTCCTTCCTTCCCATCCACACCTATCAATCTAATCACTTCATCTGGATTCGTGGAACGGCAGAGCTGGTAGCAACAGAGAGGAGGTGTGTGTGTGTGTGTGTGTGTGTGTGTGTGTGTGTGTACGTGGTGGGGGGTCTCTTATTGCACAAATACCACAGCAGCAGTCCTCTCTTTCATCTATGAACACACAGGCCTCCCTCCATACTCCTCTCGCACACACACACACACACACACACACACACACACACACACACACACACACACACACACACACACACACACACACACACACGCGCACACTCACACACACTCACACACACACACACACCTTCCCCCAAATGCTTTTAATTTTAGTGATGGTTCACTTTAATTATTATGAAAATTAAATCAAATGTAATCGGCGGATTAATGCGACCTGTGAGATAATTCAGCGGCTTGGTGATGAGAGCACCAAGGACGATCTATAAATCTTCACAAAAACGCTCATGAGGAGTTATGTGAGACGCCGCACGACGACTGAGCGCATGGCCAGCGCGCGCGCAGCGCGGTTCAGACCCACAGTCACCTGAACCTAGTTTGGAAAAACAACTCAATCCAACCAAGATCATGATTAAAGTAGAACTGTTATTTGTGCTGCAAAATTAGTATTTAGCTTTAAAAAAAAAAAATATATATATATATACTGTATTTTCATGTACATCAGGTTTGGATACGTTGTTAGAGTTTGTGCACCCTTATAGTATGATGACTTGTTGAAAGATCATTTCTTAACAGTTCACAAAATGCATACTGTTCATGTGCTTCATTTTATCATTTCCTTGCTTTTCTCTTTTTTTTCCACCAATGCCAGTATTTCAATTGGGAAATTTTCTTTTTTTGTTCTTAAGAAAACATTGAGAAAAATGCACATATATAAACATATATATATAAACTTGAGTATTGTTTTTCAGTGCAATGAAACTGCTTTGGGTTAAGCAGATTTTAAAAGTGAATTTTGAGGGGAGATATTTGTGTGTGAGATTGTTCATGACACATGTCGTCACACAAGGGTTAGGTACATGGTGAAGTTGGCTGTTTCTAACATGTGGGACTGGTGTCAGCAGGGAAGGAAAGATGGTCGTCTACTGATTCCTGCTTTTCGGTGTAAATTATAAAAATAATATATAAAATAATAAAGAAAATTCATTTTGAAATGAATATTATCATGACAAAACATGTTTATGCAACCTACTAATATGTCACGTAAAAATCAAAATGCATTTTCAAAATAGGGTGTTTAATGACACAAACTCATGTTGACTGTATACTTTGTGTACATGACTGAATGCTTGCCAATGCAGATCCTTTACCCTTGTTCGATGCCGTTCAAACCCCTTTCACTCCCTGTTTCTTATGTTTACATGCGTATCTTTGTATTCCATACTCGTTCCTTTTTGGCTTTCATTATTTTTAAAATCAATCTATCTACCTCTCTGTCTGTCTGTCTGTCTGTCTGTCTGTCTCTCTCTCTCTCTCTCTCATTCTCTCTCCACTTCCTCTCTCTCTGCCTACATCCTCCACTACCTTAATGGCAATTTGAGGAAAGGAAATCTCCATCTATTACCATGTGTTGCTCCATGATTAATGTTCTCGGGTCATGCTCATTGTTTCTCATTCACAGCTCATCTCATGGCCCATAAAATGACGCCCAAAAGAGGATTTCCACAGTCGCAGACTGAGACGCATTTTGACAGAAACAAAACAACAGAGGGAGAGAGAGGGAAAAAAAAAAAAAGAGAAATAGACAGATAAAGTGGAAGACAAAGTGAGGAGAGAAAGACACTCTGCAGGACAGATGGGGAGACTAAAAAGAGAAAAAGAATACGGGCTGTTTCGCAGGAGAGTCACGAGGGAGGAGGGGGTTCCTTCTGCTGTGGATCTGATTGAAATATTTAGTTCCATTCTGTCTGTCAGGCAGAGCGGTTTCGGCATAATGCCGAATAGAGTTATTAAGGACATAAATTTCACAAGAGAGCTGATGTGTCACAGCCATCGCGGCAAATTTATTAGTTAGCATCATACTGTTAGGAATCCACTCATAACAATGGAAGGTACCGTGATAGTACTTGCAGCGATTTCTCTCTGAGAGTACCAGGAAGAGCGCAAAACTCCGGCCTTTATCGCATACTTTTACTGAGGTAGAAAGATCCATTACTCTGTCCGTTGGAAAGAAATCCCTTAGTCGTGAATGGAGTTATCAAATGAGGCAGATCACAAACAAAATCCACAGGAAGATGTGTTCAATACTCCATAACACCCATTATCTCAAAAATGTTTTAAGCATGCATACAACACATAAAAACACAACAAAATTAGTTCTTCATTTTTTTTTTATAAAAAAAAAAATATATATACTCATTGAAATGTTTTCCCAATGATTGGGGTCCCACCCTCGCTACCCATTTCTGATACATTTCTGTGCTCGATAAGACTATACTGAAATCCGAATGCGTGCGCGTTGTCACATGGTAGCAGTTTGAAATCTGACTCCAGAAAACTGACCTGCCGTAATAAACATGTGTAGAATCCAGACTGAAACACTGTCTAGGCCTGAGCAAATTGTGAGACCTACTCTCCATCTGTTTGGTGTTAGCTCTGCTCTGTCCATGGTCCTGAACCGAGCGCCCGGGGGACGCTATGTAACCCGCGGGGCGCACCAGAAGCCCCGCGTCAGCGTCGTGAGCACTTCACGCCACGAGGCTCCTAAACCCCTCGCGTTCTTTTACGCCTCGGGTCTATTTTCCTCGGCGCAAATCATTAACTGGAGCGTAGGTTCCCATAGAGGTCCATTCAAAAGATGTATTTAGTGAAAGAATTTAACTACCAAGTTGAATGCATCATAAATGCATCATGCATGCATCAACCACATATATAAAATTGCTGATGGGCGGTCTTAACGTGGATTACTTTTTCACCACAACAAATTAAACCTCACCTATATAAAATAAAATATTATCATTCCAGCAGGAAAACCAATATCAGGGAGGTTGTTCTGGATTCCCTGTTGTATTTCAGTTGGGTTATTTCAGTCACGCAGCTGGCGGGCCAGCTCAGGTTATATCGGGGTCCGAGTGCCAGTCAAGCTCCGTATGAATCTCCGCAAATGTGAAATATAAACAACGAAGGCTAATCTCAAAAACAAATCCAACTACGTTCATGAACAAAGACTCCAAATGCGAATGACATGAAAAGCAACGGGTTGAAAACGTGAGCGAGGAGTCACTTGCACCCGTTAAACATTGACACGTTCCACAAATTTGTAGTTTCAGAGACAGAAAGTCTGGAGGGCGCCGCTTCCGGTGGCACGCGGTCGACGGAACGAAGACGGAGCCGCTCTGAACCGCCAAAACGACGTCCGCATCCGTCTGACCGGGGTACAGGACCCCGGGGGTGAGTCTTTTTAAACATCTGTGACGCTCACCCTTGTGAGGAGGCTCTGAGAGCGTGGATGACGAGCAACAAAGCTGACCCGTGATCAGCCTCTGCCGGCGTGAGCAGCAGAGGGTGGAAAAACCAGGCTTGATATACACGAAAGCACATTTCATCCATTTCATTTTTTAAGGGCTTGTCTGAATTCAGCCGGCTGAAATCAAATCAAAACCTGTATGTTAATGATGGCAGCAACGACTTAATGACACATCAATTATACAAATGAAAAAGTTGAGTCTTAAATTGAGGCTTTTTCATAATTACTGTAATACTGTAATAATTACTAATAATAGTTGTTAACATTCTTCATGCTGTTATTAATACGTTTTATTATAAATAGTTGTTATATATGATGTATATTCTCAGAGTATGAGGTGAGTGCACCCTGTTTACCCCCCTCTATACCACTGGTTATTATCAAATTTTACAAATTAAAATCCAATGGAACATTTTCAGAGTACACCAATTTCCACAGCCAATATTTGGGGAATAGGAATCGTAAAGGGTTGTTCATTTGGGGAATGATGAAAGTCCAATACATTTTTTTTTCTAACTTAAATTAGGATTGGAACCAGACGCACTTCAAGGTATTTTTTTTTCTTCCTCCCTCCAAAATTTTTCCGCCGAAGCTCACTTTGTTTTACGCCGTAGCGTTTCCTTCAGACGTCTGAATAAATGTCTAAACAGCTATTCCTTTTTCCTTGGCGCCCCCCTCCCACACACACACACACACACTTTTATTTCCCTCTTTTCTTTTGTTTCTTCCGGCGAGGTTCCCAGAGGGTTCAACTGAAATTTAATCAACGGAGACAATTGTGGCGTAATTAAACTACTTCTAATTTAACTCCGTCCTCGGCTCGGGCGGAAAACGATAATAATATCAGCTCTTACTTACAACCGAAGCCAATTAAAAATGAGCAGCCCACATTAACGGACTAACTGCGAGGCGGCAGGCGGGAGAGAGGAAGTGTGGGAGGCGGGAAGTAAAGTAGAAACAACTAGACTTAGACAAATGGGAGTCAAGAACCCATAAACACGGCAGGCAAATAGGCAGTATAACTTAACTATAAAACAGAGAGAGAGAGAGATGGAGAGAGAGGAAAATAAGAGAGCCGGGAGTCAAGTATGCATAAACACAGCGGACAAGTCTATATTTAAATGTTGCCTTTTAGCTGCTTGTTGAAACAGAAGCAGGTGACTCCACTAGCGTGTGTCTGTGGCGGCGCAGGGCCATGCATACATTATTCCAGAGAATAATTTGTCGACAATTAGCCGGAACAGGGCGCGGAGAGAGGCTGATTAGCATGTTGGTACAAGTCCGCCATAGGAGAAGAGACACGGGGGCTTTGAAACCGACATGAATACGACAACGCTCACAGACTCCGATGTCATTTTTTTTTTTTCCTCCCCTTTCCTTTCCCTCTTTCCCTGTCTTCCTTTTATTCTCTGTGTTCTTTAAGCTTGAATTAATATTCATGCGCAGGGGGTGCGATGAATATGGATGTGCGGTTTTACACTGACTTGTTTCTGTGACGATAACAAGAGAAAACAAGGGGAACAGAGGCCCATGAGAAACGACGGACGTGTGCGGATTTCCAGGAAAGTTTCACGCTCATCTAGGGTTTTTTTTTTCTTTTTTTTGTAATTATTTCGGGGAAGAACATAATACATGGATTCCCCACAGTTCGACCCCCTCTCTGTTAATAAAAATACATATCAGAGTGCCGGCAGGGTTGTTAATATTTAGGATTTTCTAGAGATGGCTGATTTTGACTGGGCCCTGAGTCATGGTTTTGGTGTTATTTGGAATAAATGTTCCCTTTTGTAAACCCTGTTTTGTTATATCATTTTAACACTGGTGAGGCCATTGGAAACAGGATGAGACACAATCATTTTTAAATAGATGGAAAGTTTAAGTGAAGAGGTGAAACATGGAATAAGAGAAAGTCTGAAAGAAAAGTTTCTCTTATTCCATTTGAGGGATTTAATATCCATATGCATATCCATATCTACATCCATATCTACATCCATATCCATATCCGTATCCATATTCAAACTGGTGCGAACACACGGGAGAGGGCATCAGGCTTGGTATTCTTGGTGCCTGGGCGGTAGGATAGAGAGATTTTAAACCGGCCAAATAACAACGCCCACCTAGCCTGCCGGGAGTTGAGCCGCTTCGCCGTCCGGATATAGGCCAGGTTCTTATGATCGGTCAAGATGACGAAGGGGTGGATTGCTCCTTCAAGCCAGTGGCGCCACTCCTCCAGGGCTAGTTTGACGGCCAGGAGTTCCCGGTTGCCCACGTCATAATTGCGCTCGGGTGGGGTGAGCCTGCGGGAGAGAAAGGCACAGGGGTGGAGCTTACCGTCAGTTGGAGAGTGCTGAGACAGTACCGCTCCTACCCCCGTGTCCGAAGTGTCCACCTCTACCACGAACTGGAGGTTAGCGTCGGGCTGGGCCAAGATTGGGGCCGACGAAAAGCGGCTTCTGAGGTCGAGGAATGCGGCCTCGGCCGCAGGGGTCCACTTGAAGCCCACTGTGGTGGAGGTAAGGGCTGAGAGGGGAGCGGTGATACGGTTGAAGTTTCGGATAAAGCGCTGGTAGAAGTTTGCAAACCCGAGGAAGCGTTGGAGTTGCTTCCTGTTGGCTGGGGTTGGCCACTCCATCACGGCGGCCACCTTCTTGGGGTCCATCTCCAGGCTCCCTCGGCCAGTGATGAATCCTAGGAAGGAAACGGACGGAACATGGAAGACACATTTCTCGGCCTTAACGAAGAAACGGTTCTCCAGGAGCCGCTGCAGCACCAGCAGTATGTGCTTTACGTGGTCGGAAAGGGATTTGGAAAAAATCAAGATGTCGTCGAGGTACACAAAGACAAACAAGTTGAGCATCTCCCGGAGGACATCGTTAATTAGGGCCTGGAAGACCGCTGGGGCATTTGACAAACCAAAAGGCATTACCAGATACTCGAAGTGTCCGAGCGGGGTGTTGAATGCAGTCTTCCATTTGTCCTCTTCGCGGATGCGGACCAGGTAGTAAGTGTTGAGGAGGTTGAGTTTGGAGAAGTGGGTGGCACCCCGGATGGGGACGAAGACTGAGTCCATCAGGGGCAAGGGGTACTTGTTCTTGATTGTGATGTCGTTGAGTCCCCTGAAGTCAATGTAGGGACGGATGGTCTTGTCTTTCTTGGCACGAAGAAGAACCCTGAACCCAGAGGAGACAACGAGGGGCAAATGATCCCGGCAGCGAGAGAGTCGCGGAGGTAGGTCTCCATGGCCTCCTGTTGGGGCCGGGAGACGTTATACAGGCGACTGCAGGGGAGGTTGGCGCCTGGCAGGAGGTTGATTGCGCAGTCGTAGGGGCGATGAGGTGGTAGGGATAGCGCGCCCTGCTTGCTGAAAACAGGGGCCAGGTCCATATAATGTGAAGGAACCGAGGACCGGTCAGGGCTCTTGGGGTCCCCCGGCGGTGCGTCCAGCGGCGGAGTAGAGGCCGAGCGAAGGCAGTGGGCGTGGCAGTGTGTGCTCCAGGCGCTCACGCTACCCGAGCGCCAGTCCATCTGAGGGTTGTGGATCCGGAGCCAGGGGTACCCCAGGACCAGGGGGTTCAGGGGCGAATGGATGAGGAAGAACCTCAAGACTCAACTTGGTTGCCGGAGAGTAGCAGCTCGAGGGGGGCCGTCTGGTGAGTAATCCGGGTCAGAAGTGACCCGGTCAGCCCCTTGACCTCGAGCAGAGTGGGGAGAGGGACGGGTGTCAGCCCTAGCTGGCGTGCTAGTCCCAGGTCGAGGAAACTCGCATCCGCCCCGGAATCTATGAAAGCGGAGGAAGTGAGTGTTATACCCCCCCACGAGAGGGTAGTTGGGAGCAGAGGACGGGTGAGAGGGTTGGAGCTGGAGCGACCGGAACGTAACCCTACCGAGAGGTCGCCCTCTCCTGGCCGGACCGGGCAGGTGACTCGGAAGTCTCCCAGCTCCTGGTTGCTCCTCGGGAGAGGAGGCGCTCAAGAGTAGTGGGCGCTGGAGACCGGGGCGTGGCCGCCCAGGCGGGAGGCAAGGACTGTAGTTGCGCCGGCGCTCCCGTAGCCGGTTGTCCAGGCGGATGGCGGTCTCTACCAGTTGGTCCAGGTCCGTGGGCTCGTCCCGCCGCGCCAACTCGTCCCGCAGCTACATATATATATATATATACATATATATATACACATGCTGCATGTGCCGTTTGCAAGTGTCACTGTGGATAATTATGTCATCTAAGTAGGCGGCGGCCTATATATATATATATATATATATATATATACACACATGCTGCATGTGCCGTTTGCAAGTGTCACTGTGGATAATTATGTCATCTAAGAAGGCGGCGGCGTACGCTGTATGCGGACACAGGACCCTATCCATGAGTCTCTAAAAGGTTGCTTGGGCTCCGAACAACCCGAAAGGATGCGTTACAAATTGGTAAACCCCTGTGGAATGGAGAGAGACGATTTTTCCTTGGATTCTGGCAACAAGGAAATTTGCCAGTAGCCGTTGGTTAAATTCAGTGCCGTAAAAAATATTTCATAAGTTAAACAATATAAATAAAATTAAATACACACATAAGCATTTGAGTCATAATTTTCAGCTCACATGAGAATTTCTTTTATAAAAATAACAATAAAATAAATACGCAATTTTTCGTATTTAGGACGTTCCTGATTGGTCGCCATCGCTGATGATGTCACACCGCAGAAGTGTAGGTCGTGTCCACCACCCGATGCTCTGTGGAAAACAACAGGATGGAAAACACCTTCATGCAACTATTTTTACTATTATCGTATTTTGGTATCGAACTGGTTGTTGGTTGCTGGTTTTAACTTGTGTTGATGTGATTAGTGTTGTTTTGTATCACGTTTTCATAATATCTTTTACAATATACAATTCACCTCAATATTGAAAAATACTGTAATTGTACTAACAATTGTACTATTTTTATTATTACTACTGAGGCTACGTTTTATAGAAAGTTCTCTTTGTGGCCGCTTGTGGCTGCTATTTACGTGAAAGTGATTTTTTTCAAAGGAACTCTGTTAAAGTGTGTTTAGTGCTTCACCCCCAAAATATTGTATTTATATGTCATATTTTATTCACATTTTATCAACCTTGACCACATGTAGTGCTCATTCCAGATGGGGGAGCTGTGAAAAACATAGTTAGCTGTTAATAAGTGTAACTGCTTATAAATGCTATTATTAACACTTATATAGTAGTGTTGTTATTAATGTTAATAAGCATCTTATAAGGACCTTATTAACTATTAACGCTTATTACAAGCACCACAACATAAAACGTTAACTCTCTCTCTCTCTCTCTATATATATATAAAAACACATATTGTTATAAACTGTACATATACTGCAATTACTTTATTCCATATTTATTTACTGTTGCGTGTGAAAGAACAAAATCTAAACAACCCCGCAAAAGCCAAACCAAAACAATCCCATCTATCCCACCATGCATCTCTTCACCTTTCCTGCTTCTCTTTGGATGGCAGGCGGCGTTTGAAGACTTATCGTCTGCTCCTGTGTTTGATGTCCGCCAGATGAAGGCTTTTAATGTCGGAGTAAAAGGTAGCGGCTGAATAATTACTGGGGCGCCAAGCTGCGAACGCAAATTATTGCAAGGTGCAACAGATGTGCTACACACACACACACACACACACACACACACACGCTAAGAGAGACGCACAAACACAGCATGCATGTTAACAAACAGGCCATGCAGCCCTGCACAGGGGCACGCACAAACACATGCATGTAAACACCTCGTACCTATTTCTCAAATGCACTATATACATGTACTGTAGCATATAAAACACACACACACACACACACACACACACACACACACACACACACACACACACACACACACACACACACACACACACACACACACACACACACACACACACACATAATGCAGCTTCAGCTAAGCTCAATGGACTCTGTTAATAAACACACTGTGCTTTGGGATTTGGTGGGGTCTTGCATCTCTGTGCCTCCCAATGCTTGTTGCTACTCATGCACCTCTCTTTGCACCACACACACTCACACAAATTCAAACCAAACCAAGTGCCTTGATCCGCTGCCAGCCCTCTTACCAATTACTGCCTTTTTAACGAAGTCAACTGAAATGGTGGTTCAAATGCTTCAGTGCTTCTGAGTTTTCTACTTCAGAGAGAGGTGTTAGCGTCAGAATGTCCCCATGGCGCTGGAAGTTCTCATTTCATTGACCTGTGCTTGTGATTAAGTTATTTTATTTGGTCTATTTAAAAAAATAAATAAGTTATTTTGGGACTGCAAAGGGAGCCACGGGGAATGGTCATGATGAAAACATAGTATTCAGGCAATGGGAAACCTGTCAGTCGACTGAAGATTCTTCAAGTCGAGCAGTGTGGATTTTTTTTTGTTTTGTATTTTTAAATCAGTGTGCATTACAATAACAGGATAAAAAAGATAGAAGCTTACAAAATGCATGGGGATAACATTTCAATGGGGAATTATAAATAAGGGGAATCATGAATATATTTTGATGTGCGTGAATCGTCTAAACATTGCTCTTAGCGCGCCCTGATCGCCGCGCCCAGGGAGGGAGACGGGTGCGCTAAATGCACCCCGATCTCTCTCTCTCTCCACGCCCCTCGGGATAGCGCCCTAGCCGGCCGCCTATCGCACCTATAGGAAGAGCCGGACTATCCCCGCTAAATAGTCGAATATTCACATTGAACAGCCGAATCCGATTCGACTGACGACATTCCGAGTCGGGTACAGCCCTGCATAATATTAAAGGAAATTGAGTCTGCGCAGGAGAGCAGGTGTCACACACTATGTCTGTGATTTAAACGGAGCCTGCAAAATGTTCTCAGTTAAATTTGAATGGAGCGTCTCTACAGCCCGCATATGGAACAGCTGGTCAATTCAAACTGGTTAATGTTTTGCATAGAAGATTTCTGATGACACACATTCATCACATGTAAGTGAGCGGGAAACATATGTGTGTGAGTGTGTGTGTGTGTGTGTGAGCGTGTGTGTGTGCGTTGTGCGCTGCGCGCGTCTGTGTGTGTATGTTGGCACACCAGCTGCTGTTTATTGGTAATACCTTTAATCAGTGTGTTATCTGGTCGGACAGGACGTAGCGTAGAACTCTCCTGCCATTTACGAAAGAAGATCTTCATTTGTAACCCATCTCTCTCTCCCTCCATCTCTATCTGATTCCTTCTCTTCTCTGCTCCCTCCCACCCTCCCCTCTCTCTCTCTCTCTCTCTTTTCAGCTCATTCAGTGCCTTTGTCGCCCGCCCTCTGCCGCTCTCCGCTCCTTGTTGCCGTTGCCAGTGTAGTTAAGATAATGGCGAGACAGACACTCGCTTTAGGCTACGCCTGTTTGCCTTGTGTTTTATGGCGTCAGTATTGTGAAGAAGGCATTAAGCATCTGTCGCCGTCATTAGCCGGCAACCGCACTCCGTCCGTTATGAGGCGCAGACGAACAACTTGAACGGAATCCAAACGCTCATATTCAGTGCTTCTCTACTTAGATGTATTTTTTTATTGGCTTGTCTAAATAAACTGTTGTTTTTTTTCTTTTTTTATTCTTTTGCACAAAGGTGTCACGTATATTTTATCTGTCTGACACACAGACACATACTCGCACACACAGACACCCATCATCCTCACCACCGCTGAACTAGGGAAAAAACAAAGTACAAAAACTTAAGAATATACAGTACAATATGTACACCTAAAGTGTGTATGGGGCACGTGTGACCTCGTCCCGTCTGGTTCTGCTGCGAAACATTGAATAAGTCGCATCCACGAGCAGTGAAAAACAGTTACACATGGACTCCTGCTTGATAGTTTCGCTGCAGGTGTTGTGCATGTGTCTATGCACATGCACAACACTTATTAATGAGCCATAGCGTTAACCTTCACCACAACCTGTCAGCGTATGTGTGTGTGTGTCGTGTGTTTGTGTGTGTGTGTGTGTGCGCGCCACGCACTGGCCAGTTTCTGTGTCTCCATGCATGTATCTGTTCATGTCTGCATGTACAGTATGTGTGTCTGTTTGTGTGTGTGTGTAGTGTGTCTGAGTCTGTGTCTGTGTCTGTATGTGTGTGTGTGTGTGTGTGTGTGTGTGTGTGTGTTTGCGCAGGTGTGTGTGGACACCCGTTGGACCGTCATGGTCAGACAGACTTATTCAACGACACAAAATAAAAATCAATAAACAATCTGAAGTTCTCCCTCTAAACACAGCTTTTTTATTTTTTGTTTGTTGTTTTTTTCTGCTTTCCAATGAATATACAAGCTGGTCAGGCCCTCAGCAGGTAGACGGCCCGTCCT
>NC_137190.1:14402567-14415194 GCF_960531495.2 Zeus faber | reverse complement strand
AATGGAGTGAGTTGGGATGGGGGGGGAAAAAAAGGGGAAAAGGTAGAAAGAGAGAGAGAGAAAACGGACAGAGATGGAATAAGAGGAAGAAAGAACATCAAATGAGGGGCGAATTAAAGGAAGAAAAAAAGAGACGTGGGGAGAGGGTCTGAATTCAAAACAGAACGAATCATATCAAATAAGAAATAACAATAAATTAAAAAAATATTTAATAATAAATGAATACATTTGGAAATATACAATAAACCTAAAAATAAACAACAAAGGATAAACCAGTGAACCTCTGTAAACCTGTGCAATCAACAATTCGAGATTTAAGGTAAGTGAACAAAATTCTAAAATTCGAAGCACACACACACACACACACACACACACACACACACACACACACACACACACACACACACACACACACACACACACACACACACACACACACACACACACACACACACACAGAGTGGTAGGCTATTTGTGACATGGCGGTCGAAAGGGAAGGGTGAGAGCAGGACCTCTCTGAACTGAACTAACCTCTAATTAGTGCCATTGGCAAAGTATGTGTGTGTGTGTGTGTGTGTGTGTGTGTGTGTGTGTGTGTGTGTGTGACCGTATTTGCTTGTTGAGTGTGCGGCGAGTGCCTCGAAGCCCACGCGTGTCAGCGCGAGGTGAGGGGTGGCTCTCGGGGGGCCAGATCGGAGAGGGAGGGCTCTGTCCTGGAATGAGGCCGCCGATCGCCTGCCTCTTTCCCCTGGATCTATAACTCTCCCTCTTTAGGCTCGGGGTCCAGGGCCCCTAAACCTCAGCGGGGCTACTGTCACATCAAATAATAGCCAGTGAATCTTGCTGTTTCTCTTGTTCTTTCTCCTTTGTTGTGTCGTTCTCTCAACACTTTACAATACTTTGTTATACAATACAAGGTCATTGGAGTTATATAATAATAATCAGCTATAATGAAGTTATTATTATTTTTATTATGAATAATAATAATAATAATAATAATAATAATAATAATAATAATAATAATGAGAAGAAGAAGAAGAAGAAGAAGAAGAAGAAGAAGAAGAAGAATAAGAAGAAGAAGAAGAAGAAGAAGAAGAAGTATTTAAAAAAATGGTGTGTATATATATATATTTATACTGTATATATATATATATCCTTTGGTAGGTGTGTATGAGTGTGTGTACAGGAGATTCACTTTCACTTGTCAGTAAGTGACAGACAGTCAACAGTACGACAAAAGGGAGGAAAGGGAGGACGAGAGCAGGGCATCTGTGTCCAGCCGAAGGGGGTGACAGACAAGCGGAGTGGCGGTGAATGAAGGGGCTGGGGTGACGATGGGGGGTTATTGTTGATGGACGCACTAGAGAGGTTTGTAAAGACAAAAAAGAGGCATCGGTGTGGGTTACCTTATTTATAAATCGTGAGAAGAGCCAATTTGTGCAGTGATGAACGTTCTTGACCATTTTTACTGCCATTTCCGCATCAGCTTCTATTATCTTGAATAGGTTAAATGATAGGTGATTTAGCCATTTCTAAGAGATATACGTTTGATAAATCACAACTTTATCCAACGCCAATGTTATTGAAAACATATACACACGTTCAATACTTTATAAATGAGACCAAATGAATGCATTTCGGCGGAGTTAACATTAAAGTTAAAGTTGTTATTTCCTCTCATCAGTAAAAACAACGGAGGGCCAGCAGGGCCCACAGAGCGCCGCATAAAGAGGATGTATGTGGACGTATGGACGCAACATTTTAATAAAAAGTTATACATTTCTGCTGAAACACTTCACACAAATCAGCAATCGGAAATGGCCACGAAAAAGCATGACGCGTCCCTAATACTCAACAAGGTTGTGAGACAAGTGATGCTTTTTCGTGATCTACTTGAATCAGAAACGCACTGTGGATACATTGAAAGAGGGTTGGACGCTGAACTGAGATTGGTTTCGCTGGCTCCACGTAAAAGCGCCAGACGGACTCAAGCCTTGATGTGCCTGTCCCGGCAATGTAAACTAAAAGACTATGGAGGAAATTTATTTGGCGACCCAAATAAAATCTGCGGTGACACACCGGGTCCCGACCCACTCTTTGCGAAAGCATGGTCTAAGGGGTTAAATAACTTCTTGATAGTTTGGCCGCTGTGGTGCGAGCTGACAGGTGCTTCTATCTGTCTTGGCAGAAGGTATAGCGTCCTCTTTTGTAAGGGGGAACTTTAAAAAAGTATCTTACTCAAATGAATGAATACAGGCGCACATCTGTGCACTTCAAATTCACACGGGTGTGGGATTTATGTGTCTCAAACCCTGAGGAAACAGGAAGCCAACAACTCTTTCTCTCTCCCTCTTTCCCTCTCTCTCTGCTCTATCAAATGAGCCTGGACCTGTTTTAGCCACACTTAGCCACTGCAGGCTGAAATCTATACCAAACCACCGGATAGACCACAGACTATCTTACACACACACACACACGCGCACACACACAGACACACACACACACACACACACACACACACACACACACACACCCACACACAGATACTCATCATGAACCGCTATAGAAAAAGAGGGTGAGACACAAAGGAGAGAGAGACTCAAGAGACAGGGAACAGAGGGACATAAAGTAGAAAAAGGAGACAGACATAGGGAGAGAGAGGGAGAGAGAGAGGGGGAGAGAGAGAGGGAGAGGGAGAGAGAGAGAGAGAGAGAGAGAGAGAGAGAGAGAGAGGCTGGAGTTTCTATCCCTGAATAGAACAGACTGACACAACTCAACCATCAGACCAGGGCTCGATTACCGTGGCAATTTAGGTCTTGTCTGATGGCAGCGGAGATATTAATTCTCATACAGACAACACACACACACACACACACACACACACACACACACACACACACACACACACACACACACACACACACACACACACACACACACACACACACACACACACACACACACACACACACACACACACACACAGTCTTCGGGCTTAGCAGCTGTATCTACTAAACCTTAAATTTTTCGATGATTGAATAAAATAAGGAACATCTGTCAGGTTGGTGATGAATTACTACATACTGTACAATCCGAATGATTGCAGCTTATGTTCTATTAATTTCACACAAAGCTACTGCTGTGTACTGCTGACCACACCTGATCTCTGTCTCGGAGGGGAAAGCGATCTGATCGGAGGGAAGCGGAGACACTTGTAGGATGACGTGCGTGCCTTCCACAAAGTGCCGGGACAGAGTTATGCTAAGTGCATGAGATGCCGGGTCATGTCGAATTTCCAGCTACAAGAGTACTCAAAACCGACACAGGGCCCCTAAAAGTGCCCTATGAGGAGAGGAGAAAACTGCTGAGAGGAGCGGAGGAAATTAGGAGACCAAAAAAACGATGTTTACACTGGAGAATCACATGAGATTGTTGTGTTATGTTTTTAAATATTGTTTGAGTTCCTTAAAATGTCTGATCCACGCATGTGTTTGCATTTATCCCTGCACAAATATGCATCAGTATTAGAGTGCTCCTGTACAGTGTTGAGGTATACACTCTTATGAAAAAACAATACAGGGAAAAAAACAACAAAACTGCAAACTATTATCTACAAAGAAAATCTGATAAATTGAGAAAATATAACTTGATTGATTACTCAAACAAAAACAACAACATTGTGATATAAGTTACAGTAATCATATTGAATTGTCAAAATTATGAGATTATTAAAGGTAGATCAATAATGTTTAATAATTATCAATTCTAGACCAAGTAATTTAAAAACATGCATATCTCATTAATTTTCAAGATTTTCTGGGTAAATATTTGGGTTTCTTTGGAGTGTATATATGTATATATATTGTTATTGCTTAAAACTACATACATGTGTTTTTCAGTAACAGCTGTTAAGTAACATGTTGTATTGTGTTACTGTGGTGATAAGCTGACAAGGTAAATGCACACGAGACACAAATACACACACTATGACGCATACACAGCATGTACACATACACACACACACACACACACACCAGACATGACATCAATTTCATCCTAAATGATGTCATCATTTGTTGTTCATCCCCCTATCATCTAAACCTCTATCATCTCTCTTGCCATACCTGGCTCCTACATTAGGGCAGATCTCTCGCCTACCCGCATACCTTACACATACACACGTATTCAAGCAAGTATCCGTGTGTGCATGTACCGTACTGTACAATCAGATGCATTCATCATGATGTGCATACACATATTATATGTGCTTATCTGCTCATAAGTGCTCATCCCTGAATTTGCACTTGAATTCCTAATTATTCCCTATACCCTTTAGTTTTATTGCATAGGAATCATATGAATACAGTTGTATACACATTTAGCATGCGCACACACACGCACACACACACACACACACACACACACACACACACACACACACACACACACACACACACACACACACCCACGCACACAACGCACGCACACACAGCTCCACTGTGTCCTCGCGCTAAGCCCCCAGCGTGTCTATCACTCCCATTGAGAATGTTTCAGCTTCAGTTGTGTGTGTGTGTGTGTGTGTGTGTGTGTGTGTGTGTGTGTGTGTGTGTATGGGTGTGTGTGTGTGTGTGCCTGTGTGTGCGTGTGTGTGTGTGTGTGTGTGTGTGTGTGCCTGCTGGTGTTTACATCCCTGTGTTGTCTCTGCCTCATTCATTCCCCGGGTAGATTTCAGAATAAAAACCAAGGGAGGTGGTCTTATTGGACCACCACTAATCCCATAATGACACAGCCAACTGTGATTGGCCATGACCAATCTAAGGGGGGAGTGAGTCAGCAGGTGGGAAAAATGATTGGGAGGTAAAACGGTTGGACGGGTTAAAAGTGTATATAGTATAGAAAGATGTGGGATTAGGAAGGGCACCCACTGGTTTGTCTGATCTCTAGAAATGATAGCCTCTATGTACAGTGTCATTTGTATGGCATTTATAAAACGCAGTATTTTAACAATTGTTGATTTTCAAAGGTGACGCACAAACCTGGGGAGTAAATGTGTTAAAGGAGCAACAAAATTCTCCAATGCTGTTCACCGGTACAATAGGTAGCGCCCCTCGCTGGACAATGAATAATCTCCGTGTGGTCAGTTAACCTTGTCATAAAATCATTGACTTAAATCCTTGTTGACAACAGCGTTTCTGTTATCCCGTAATTGCCGGGTTTTTTGACCGGGAAAATCGGACATATTTAAATCCGTCCGGTGATAGTGTCCAGTGAAAAGAATTCCCTCTGAGCGCAACTTGAATGAGCGCTGGCCGATAAAACGATGACGGTAATTATCGCCGTATTTTTTTTCCTCGATGTCCAAATAAAAAAGACTTGATGATTTCCATAACAATAAAATCCGCGGATCTGTTCATTTCCCCGTTCGGCAAATAGCAAAGGAAAGCCGGTCGGTTTGGACGGTCTAAATGCGGACCTAACACCTCTGACCAATCAGGTTTGACGATATAAAAATAAGTCCCGCCCCCTCCCTCGTGGACAGGTTGCGCTTGTAAACACAGCACAGACGGAGCAGCCACGGACCACAGTAATCCAAAATCATTCATTTCGACCTACTTGCCATATTTATTATAGTTTTTGATTTGATCAAAATTTTATTTCAGTGAAATGTTAATTAAAGCGGTAGCACCTAATACTTATTGCTCACAAACGTAAATTATTTAATTTCAAGCAGTAACATTCGTAATATTTATTTATTTTAAAATGGCGTTAACTGAAGGGACTTATTTTATTTTGAATATTCAATAAAAAATATTATACATCTACATGCCTTGATGATCCTTGATCCTTGCCTTGATCTATAAACAGTAGCCTGCTTATCAATTGTTTTTTAAGCTGAATAAGCACAGATAATATTTGACCCGAATCTCTCCCATTTGTCCGGGACGCGTTGACCGGCATCAATTTTTTCTAACGGAAACTCTGGTTGACGTGTATGTTTTGTTATATTGTCAAGGTTAACACCAAAAGTGTGGGATGGTAGCTCAGGCAGTAGAGCTGGTGGTCTAGTGATCTAAAGGTTGCTGGTTCGATCCCAGGCTCCTCCTGCTAGCATGCTGTAGTGTCCTTGAGCAAGACACTTAACCCCTAATTGCTCCTGATGGCTGCGTCCGTCAGTGTTTGAACGATTGTAAGTCGCTTTGGATAAAAGCGTCTGCTTAATGTAATGTAATCACAAATGTATATTCTTTTTCGATGAGAAAAGATGTTTCCCCCATAAGCACAGGCGTTAGACTGGGGTGTGGGCTGACACTTGCAGTATTCTCTTCAACATCTTCCTCCAGCTTCCTTAGCTATAGCTTGTTTGTCCAAAGAATACAGATGTGAAGCCTCGGCCACCCACAGCCACCGCACCCAGACGCTGGGGTGCTTCCATGGAGGATGCCTGCAGCCGCATCCCCAGAGTCACCTGGCGTGATCGTGAACCCTCTACGGAAATGCTTCCACCTGCACCGAGGCCGTCGTCACCCAGCGCCAGATACGGCGGTTTCGGACGTCATCGGTATTCCATTACCGGTTACGCCTTGGCCGACACTCAGCAGGGGGGCGGAAGAGGAGGTGCAGGGGTATCTGAAGGGTTCAGTCAGGGAGCGGGAGATCAGACCGGATCAGCCGCCGCCGCTGACTGTGACATCTGGTGGCGGTGCTGCCTGGCTGGGACTAATACGCTGGAAAAGGAGAGCGCAGCCAGCAGGCAGCAAAAGTGGCTCAGGAGAAAACACATGCACGGAGGCCACTATCACTGCTAGCACTTACACATGCCTTTAGACTCACCAGCCCCCAAAGGACTCAGCATCAAAGAAGAAGGGGATGCCACTGGTTTGATGGACAACCATAAAGCTAATTTATACAAATAAGTGATTAATGCTTACAAATTCAACCAATTCCAAATCAAGCGTAGAAACTGGATCACAGGTATTACCGTCCATATTTGCTTTACATTTTTTTAAAGAATTTATGTTTTAGAAAATAAGAGAATAAGGTGACTCCCGCTTTGGAGTGGATATTATGAACTTGCAAATTCAAAGTTATTGAGTTATGCTATTTTTGCATTGTTTCTGTTCTTGGGGCTTACTCCGTGCAGTTGGACCAATTTCCATGACGACATTGAAATTCCGGGGAAACCTTCTACACTGCATAAAAGGCATTAGCATGATCGGGCAGGAAGTGCCCTTTCTTCCCACTGAGGCTGGATGCATGGGTCACATCACAGATAGGCTAGTGGCTCCATCCATCATGTGGGTTATAGTTAGCCTGCTATGGTAATGTCTGACCCAATGAAAAGTTTACTGAGAGACAGACAAGGACATTGGGGTGGACTCTTGTCATTGCATACCATAAACACATACGCATACGCACATGAAGGCGTGTGCCCGAGCACGCACAGCCACACACGCATGCTTCTGTATATGTCTCGCTCTCACTCACGCTCACTCTCTCGCTCTCTCTCTCTCTCTCTCTCTCCCTCTACAACAAACAACCACACACACACACACACACACACACACATCCACACACCAACACTGTGGGGCTGTCATATTTCACAGTACCGGGTAGCATGGGGTGAGTTATCGCTGTGCCACTGTGGAAAGCGAGCGTGTGTGTGTCTGTGTGTGTGTGTGTGTGTGTGTGTGTGTGTGGAGCTGTGTGGTTACATGTTTGGCTTTCTGTATATGATCCTATGCTTAGGTTTTCCGACTTGTGTGTGTATGTGTGTGTGTGTGTGTGTGTGTGTGTGTGTGTGTGTCTGTGTGTGTGTGTGTGTGTGTATGTGTGCGTGCGGGGCGTCACGGTGCATCGCAGGGCCACCATGTGCATGTTTATTTATAAAACGCCCCTTCACTCCAAATCAGAGCCGTCCAGGATATCACCGTGTGTGTAAACGACAAAATGATTTATTGAAATATTCTCAAAATAAAGTGCAGTGCGGGGGGAATGGAGTGGCCCCCGCGGCATCGCCCCCTGACTTTGACACCAGCACACCTACCGACTCAAACGGAGGCATGTACACACACTTATAGAGAGGGGGAATGCTCACAATAAACACCAACACTCCGGGCGCCGGGGGATGGAGTGGAGGATCGTGATATTCTGAAAGAGCTTTGTAGATTTACGATCCGTAAACCAGGAGATGGAAGTGTGGATAGACGGAGGGATGGAGGACTTAAAGAATATAGTGATAGATAGGAGGACGGAGGGAGAGACAGGGGCACGAGTTGATGAGCAAACAGGACGGGCGGACGGAAGGACAACTTTATGGATTTACAACCTGCAAAATGATGAAGGGATGAACGGAAGGACATGATGGGAGAAAGATGGAGGGAAAGAGGAGCGGAAGGGCGGAATGGAGGAACAACAAAATAATGATAAAAATATATATATATATATATATATATAAATATATAGATATGAAAGGTGTTGGTGAAAGAAAATAAAAGAAGAAAGTAGCCAGGTTGTCAAACTGCAGGGGAAAAGATTAGGAGAGCAGTCGAAGAATACATAGGTTTTAATACTGTAGCGGGAAGAGAGTTAGGGAAGAAAGGGGGAAGACGAACAGAAGCCACTCTCTCCTTTCCCAGACAGTCACAGGAATATAGCAAATCCTGAAGTGGTCTCTGCCTCTTTGTGTTCCGTGATTCCTGCAGGAATTGTCAAACCATGAAATGAGTGTTAGACTGGGAATTGTCTCATTCTGTCTGTGTGTGCAGTTATTAATGGTGTTATCGTTCTGTGCTGGTAATTATGCTCTCTGAGGGAACAGTCATGGAGAGAAAGAGAGTGAGAGAGAGAGAGAGCGTAAAAAAAAAAAAAAACAGAGAAAAAGACGGAAAGAGAAATAGACACTTTGATCTTTTGTGAATTTGACGGGGTGAGCTAAGGAAAAGCGGCTGATCTGTCCGCACATACCATGCGTACATGCGCCTTAGTTCAGGCGACTGAAGGTGACCCCAAGGTTATATATACAAAGCTCAATCCAAAGAAAAGTATTTTAATATACTGATCTAATTTATTCTCATGCGGTTATCTTCATGATTTGAGCCTTGCAGACTAAAGCTACGTTCACATTGCAGGCCCTCAGTGCTCAATTCCAATACACCGCTCAGACCAAAATCAATACAAAGTGATGTCAATTCACATAGACTCTAATATGACCGTTGACTGAGGTTCATTGTCACAGATCAGATATGAATCGGATTTCGAACCACATATGAAAGTGGCCCGGGTCACAGGTCAAAGTTTTCATGTGATTTTCAGAAAAATGGATCTGTGCCACATATAAGGGAAAACATCTGACCTGGGGCACGTGCAGGGTGAATGTAGCCTACTGGTCTGAAATGTTATGGTGTCAATCAATTGGTTCTAACCATGACACTAAAGCCGCTTTGATACAGAGATCCCGCAATTCTGCCGTAAAGAAGACCCGTCAATTTGCCTTACTTTTTTACACTGAACCAAACAAAGGCATAATGCCGCCACCGTGTGTGATTTTAGATAGCATGCCAGCTTTCCGGATCAGGTGTGATCATTGGGCGTGACGTGTAACACAACAGCGCTGGCCTCTTGTGTGACGTATAACTACGCGTCGGGCAGCAGACATTAATGATCTGAAGTGATCAATAGCTGATCACCTGGTTTCCAATGGTAATAGAAGCCCTCCTTTTATTACCAGTATTAATATTCATATTTAGTAATAACATGGAGCCGCAACTTAAAGCAACACTCTGTTACTTTTTTTACCTTACAATAACAACTTCAAAATCATTTTGATGGTACACTGACTTAATAGGGAGAATGGCACCTCTTTCAACCCCCGAACGCCTGTTCTTGCACTATGTAAGTTTGGTGTTCAGGGAAGAAACTGCGGGAAAAGTGCATTACGCTTTACGGCACTACAGTATGTCACTTCCTTGATGTTTGACTCTTGTAATTAGTTTTTTTGCCTGGTAAAATTTATAAAAAAAAAAAAAACTGGTACCTATGTCGGTAGTAGGGGAACGATCCCCACGCCGATCCCCGCACCAGTCCACGGCTCCAGGGAAGCCTCTTTCTGCTTCCTCGCTAAAAGCACCAAACAGCCTCCATGCAATTAATGAATAGAAAAAAAAGGTTTATATCAATCCACGGTTTTTATTGAAGCCATTTAAGTGCGATAGAAAACACCCGGCTCAGTCAATGCAATGCAAGCGCCGCACCGGCAGGCAACCGCAGCAGACATGCGCAGCAGAGTCAGCTGCTCGCCTACGTAACATCCGACTGTCATTCCGTTGCGCAGGATGGCATGAAGTTAAAATATTTTACCTTTTTACGAAAAACGCTGTGCAGGGTTGCCGTCGTTCTCTGCCGGGCTGCTGACATGCTGTCATCCACTATGTCTTCCGGTTTGCTGTCTCCCATGTTCCATGTGAATGCAGCAGTCATGGCGGCGGGCTGTACACATAACACATCATCAACACGTCACGCCCCTGTCCTGGCATGCCGGCTCTCGCTTTCACATAGACCTTGTTTGGCCCCGTTTCGGCTCTGTGACTACCTCCACTGCCAGCTCAGTGCTGGATCAACAACGGCCCCCATTCCCGTGTTCATTCATTTTACACAGAGCGGCAAGGCGGAATAATGCCGCGACATTCCCACCTTGGACAAGGCTGCGTGCGTTGGTAAACCTCACCCAACTTCCAAGCTACATAGGAGTAGATGAAGCAAAAAAAGGATGGAGAAAAATCCTCAAGTCATCTCCCTTACCTCCTTCAAGCGCGCCTCTTTGTCTCATTTGCAATGTTTTCTGGGTTTAACTCTGCATATTTTTTTTTTAGGGGGGGGGGGGGTTGTTTTTTCCCTTTTTCTTTCGTGGCACATTAACATGTGTTGTGCTGTGTAAATGGCTTGCGTTAAATATTGTTTGTTCCCCTGTGAGTGTTAACAGTACGGAATGGGAGACAGCTCATTTTTAAATGGGGATCTGCTGGCATCTGCTTTATCTTTATGGGCCCCTCGGCACCCAGAGAAAATATAGGCAAACAAACAGACTGCAAGGCAGGCACAATATGAGGGGCAAAATGCACAGACACACACGCACACATGCAAACACACACACACACACAAACACACACACACAGGCAAACACACTCACATGTACATATATGCTAAGACAGGTGCATGCCTACAAACGCATGGAAGCACAGAAATCCACACAGAGCAAGAGTAGATAGAAAAAAATGCAAACTGATTGATTTCTTGAATGATGATGCATTTTTAACAAAAAAAGAACAGCTTTTTAAAATCGTATTAAAACTGTGGCGTCAACATACCCACAAGGAAAAAAAAACATTTTAAATGTATGTACTGTGTCTGTTATGTATCATGTACACATTTGTAGAGTAGGCACATATATGTTGGTCTCCAGCGTTTTCTTGTTTTCATCAACTGATTTGCAAAACACATCCACAGTAGACCAGAAACAAATGTATTGTTTTATATTTTCCAGATAAATATAAAGAATGTTACCCATCAAAAAAGAACACAAAAACAGAGACACAGAATGTGTCCGTAAATCGTATGTATTATGCATCAACGGGTGAAATAGAAAATTGGCAAAGTTCCATTTGCCTCCCATTGAGATGTCATCAACATATGGGCCGAGACACACACACACACACACACACACACACACACACACACGCACACGCACACGCACACGCACACACACACACACACACACACACCCACACACACACACATATACACAGGCAGCTGAGGCCTCTGTTGGCTAAACACATGTGTCTGTACAACGCACATATACATTGATAATTAGACGGAGAACAAATGATCACAAGTTTTTATTTTAGAATGTAATAATGTCAAAACTAGTCGAACACAGTTGGACACAGGATTGCTGGAGATAAAAAAAAAAAGTTCCAGGCTTTGACTTTTCTCACAATTAAGCTACGTCTTTCATTCCGCGTGCTGCTGAACGAATGGAAGAGTGAATGATGTCGCTGTAGCACACACACTGAAGACATGGAGACTGACAACGGGTGGAGCTCCCGAATTAATCTCCATCAGGCTTGTTGAAGCTATAACAACTGGTTAGGTGACGGGAGGTTAGAAAGAAAGGAAAGAAAAATAAAGGCATGAGATAATAAGAGGGATGAGCGATGGAAGGAGGGCTTGTGGTCGGGATGAAGCGGTAGGTTGGAGGTCAGAAAAAGGGGGAGTTGAATGGAGAGGGATGGGGGGAGAGGAGAAGAGAGGAAGAGAAATGAAAAGACAAGGGAAGCTGGGGCTTCGTCAGGGGGCCCCAGAGCTGCCAGCCACCTAACTCACACCTCCAGTGTGTGTGTGTGTGTGTCCTTCTGGCTGATTCTGTGATTAATGAAGATGTGTCACTGCAGTAATCCTCTCTAATATGCACCAGTGGAGGAGCCCTCAGCCGCGCTGTGTGCGTCAGTGTGTGTGTCTAAGTGTATGCTAATTCCAGCCGCTCCCTCCGAACGTGCACGACAATAACAGTTGTGGACAGTGTCTGGATGATCTGATTTTAAGTATATGTTTTCACTACTGTGCCATTAATAC